>NC_036257.1:3959416-4060961 GCF_002742605.1 Olea europaea var. sylvestris | reverse complement strand
AAAACACTGAGTGCGCGGTACATATATAAATAAAGTGAACTTAATGATTTCTAATCAATACAATGTCATTTAACTTTAGTTACAAAATACAACGGAACTTGATCCAGCAAGAAAAAAAATGGGTTGAGGTAACCGGAATATAAAAACATTACTACAGTCAAAACCAACGTAGCATGTGTACTATTACCATGTCCATATTTGAAATTTCGATGTTACCAAATACTTTGCACAACTACAAGAGTCATTGACATCAAGAAGGCAAAACCATGACAAATTGCATTCGTAGAAATTTATACATGTATAAAGTAGACGAACCCACTAGCATCTATAGGTCACGACCTTCCTAGTCTTAAAATTAATAAATACAAACTTTGATATTTGAAGAGAAGAGAACAGAAGAGAAAATTATGTCAGCTGCTACATTTATGATTTATGCCTATTTATTGAAGAGTTACACATCTTCAGAAGATTCTAAAACATCGTTTAATCAACATGTTTGGACAAGGTATGAATAATTCAGTTAATAAGATGCTAAATTGGCTCAAATGTTCCTTCATATATTAATTAGTTACTAGTTTCAATCAAAAGAAGTCCAAGTCTACAATTTGCCATTGGTATTTACTGTATTTTTTCTCATTTTTTTCAGCAGCAAACATCAGTTTATTACAACCCAATTATGTCAATTCTTCATTAATTCGTAAACGTTTCATACATATAATCATGCTGAATGTATTTGTGAACATAAGTTGATTACCAGAGTTTAGAGATAATAAATAAATCCTCCCTATTCACAACTCCATCATCCAACAACTTCTTTAAATCTGAACCTATCTGCAAAGAAGGAATAAAATATGAGTCTCACACGCACACACACAGAGAGTGTGTTACAACTCATATTATTTAGTCAAAAGTCAAAAGTTAAATTTTCAAAGTCAAGGTCAAATAGGGACTTAAATGAAATAAATAATTTGATTGGGACTTAATTGGCCAAATTATTTTATTGGGGTTTATTTTGTTATTGATATTACTTAAGGATTTAAAATGGCCATCATTTAAATTTGGGGGATTTAGTTTATAAGTATGGAAAGATTAATGACGAGAATTTATACAAAACATAAAAGAAGGGACTTGATTGCAAAATTGGATTATTGGAGGACAAGTGGCAAGTTATTAACTAATGTCTCATTTGTTTTATGATATATACACACAAGAGGGAGAGACTTGGACCGCTAAATTGCAGAAGCCAGAAAAAAAAAATCGAAAAAGGAGAGAAAGGAAAAGAGAAAAAGGAAGAAAAAGAGAAGGAAAAAAGGGGGAGAAAGACTCGAGTTCCATCCTTCAAGTTCTTCATTTCTTAGAGAGGTAAAGAAGTAAGTATTCTATTATATGATTTATATTAAATTTTGTAGGGTTCTAAGTAGTTGGGTTAATTTGATGGTTTAAATTTCAGATTGATGGAAAGTAATACTATTTTTAGTAATCCCTACATTTCTAATTGAATGCTTGAGTAAAGATAGTTGGGGAAATTATAGTATTGATGAAATACACACTTGAAAGGATTAATATAATGAACAAGATGTAAATTAAATTGGTGTAAGACAGAATTCAAGTTTCACAAGAATAGAAGAAGAAATTGTTTTTATGTTTGGGAAGAAGTGTGAATTCCATTCCAACGTACTTTATTTTGAATAGTTGTGCTTGGAAGGGCGGATGTACTCTGTTTTAAATTATATTTATTGGTTTGAGAAAGTTGATAAATTTTCAAGTAATTTTAGTCCATATTTAACTCAGTGGTAGACTAATGCCATTGTAAGGCGTAAGTTATCGGTTCAAATCCAATAAGTGGCTTTCGGTTTTCATAAAAGTATAGTTGTTTTAGAAAATAGATTTTATTTTTTTTTAATAAAAAGTAACTAACTAGACAATACACTATTGTTATACTGAGCTGTAGTATAGTAGTTCTAGTAAAAAAGTGGAACATTTTTTTCTGTAAATTATTATTATTATGAATAACGATAAGCTGCCTTTCAAATAACCAATGATCCCTATTTTACTGCACATGATGGGGCCCCTTTGTGGATGACGCAGCTAGCTGCATGTAGATCATAGTGATTTATGTAACAGCTTGTGTGTTAGAATAATTAAGTAGATAATTTTACTCAAGACTAGCAAAATTGTAAGTTTGAAGATGTTGATAAGTGTTTTTTACACCTCATCTAGATTCTTAATCTACTTGGAAACATTTATACATTTATTATTATACCACTCTTTGATTATCATAATCTTGAGGGGGGAAAAAAAGTTTTGAATTTTTAGATTTACGTGTATAATATTTTATTATATAAACGTGTGATTAAAAATGAGTACGTAGAAAAAATAGTTTTGAAATGATGCTGGTTTATATATGTTGCTTTTTCAGGTGGAAACCCTACATGGAGGTAAATTTAGCATAAATAAAGAATTCTGAATCATAGTAAGAGCTAAAAGGATGAAATTGAAGAGCTACTTAGGAAGTTTGAACTTGATAGAAAGCTTTGAAAGTACAATTTGAAAGAAATATTGTTTTGGGACCAAATTCTACTTTTGGAAAAGTTCAGAGACCAACTTTAACATTCTCAATACTTTGGAGGATCAATTTTGAAGAAAATAGAAATCGAAGACCAAACTGGAAGCGTTAAGAAGAGGAATGACCAATTCAAAGGCAATTGAAAGTGGTACGACCTAATTGGGATGAATTAAACTTGGAGGGACCAAAAGTGTATATAAACCTAAATAAAAGGACTAAACACGAACGGAAACAGTAAAGTAAGGACCACAATGCACAGACCTAATAGATAAAGGATCTGAGCTGCAAATATTTTGGAGCGTAGAAAATCTCGAGCCCGCTGCAGTATTTTGCTAATCAGCCTTATTGCCTAGGAGGCCCAAGGTCCACACCTATGCAGCCTACTTTCTCTACACCTTCCGGGCTAAAGCTATTTGAATAGGGCCACGTGGGCCTTGTTCAAGGGGGGGGGGGGGCTGGTTGAGCTGGGACGACATGGCCCATTCATCTAGAGCGTCCAATTTTCCTTATGCGAGTATTAAACGGATTTTTTTTTAAATTTTTTTTTTTTTAGTTGCAATTCTAGACATTTTCATGGGCTTATTGGAAACTTGTATAAATTAGAAAATTCTCATATTGTTAGGGGAGGCATCATAACACAACTTAGGAGACAAACACAAGAATTCTCTCATCATTGAAGAAGAAATAATTCAAAATTTCTTGGGCTCAAGGAATGGAGAAGGAAAAAAGAATATTCAAGATCCATTTAAGGCATTCAAGGATTGAAGATTTATTTTCTCTGTTTCTTCAATTATTTTGGAATCTTTTTGATCTATTCTTATCTGATTATATGTTCCATTCAATCATGTTGCTAGGATAACCCGAAACCTTTTTAACTAGTTGATTGATTAGTTGTTTGCTTTTAGTTAAATTCTTGTGATTGTTAATTGTTTATTGTTCCCTAATTCCGTTTTGTTGCTAGACACTTGGACGAATTTGTGAACTATATATATTTTGAGAGATTCAATATAAATCAACATATGGTAATAAACAACGCTCTACGTCATATAGAAGGTATATATATATATATTGATTGTGTGAACTTTTTTTATTAGAACTAGTTTTAATTAAAGTAAAACATGTAGTTGGTAAGTCCTCATGAGTTCGACATTTTTGTATCATTGTATTATTTGTTAATGTCCCGTTCACCTATGGAATATATTCAACAACACCAGATTGGAATCATGGGAAATTAATTAATGTTTAGCGTTTGTTTAAACTTTTCCTTTTAATTTAAATCTGGGCTTTGTTTGATCAGTATTTTCTTAATTCTTTTTTTTTTTTTTTCAAACTCATTTTCAACCATTCTATTATTAAAATAATTTTGCATGTAAATCCAAAACATTCTCATTTTCAATCAAACTCATTCTATTCTTTATTGTACTATAATTATGGTAGATGACATATTTGCCCATTACCGTATAGAAAGGGTTTTGCCGTTTATGTTACAAGGGCAATATATTTGTGCATGTTCGGCTCAACTTAAAAAAATTACTGAAAGTTAAATGAATAGATCGAGATTTTTTTTTTTTTTTTTTGAAGATAATCTCTATTTTAGTTATAAACGAAGTAAATTTTCAATAAATAAAAAAAAAAATTGTAAACACAATTCAAAACTAAATATTTATTTTTTAAAAAAATTTAGGCGAAATTATGTTTAACTTCGAAGCTGCTTTCCACATCCTCAATCTGTTGGGGGCTGGACTACCTGCTGATTGCCGTTCTTTCATTTATGCTACTCGTGCTCTTTTATTGTGTTCGGTTTTAATTGGGGATTTGGTTATATCGATTAGGTGATCTCCATGTGATTGTTGTTAACCACCCCATATAATTAATAATTTAATTAAGTAAAAGAGCTGCAAATAAATTATTTTATATGGTGAAAAGTTTGTAGTTTTTAATTTTTATGTACATAGTTTATCCTTGCTATATTTTTTTGTTTTCAACTTTACTCTTTTTTCAAAAATTAATATAATTGCTGCAAGAAACATGACTAATAAATAAAAAGGAATTACCGATATTGTGGAACTATTTTTTTTTTTCAAATATATAATTGTCGACGTTTTTAGTAAGATCTGATTATTTAATTTTAGGAATTGTTTCACATATTCTATTGTATACAATATACCTATATACGAAATTGATCTCCTACATATCGGCACTAAGCTTATGCTAGACACTAGGTGATGTGACACACACACACACTATATATATATATATAATTGGTAACAACTATGAAACAAAACCAAATACTCTTAGCAACAACTATGAAACTAAACCAGCAACTCCCACTAAAGTTCATTAATTTTCTTATCTTCAGAACAATATGATTCTTTATTATCCTGTATCAACCAATCCATGCAGAATACCAGTCAATTACACATATAAATAGAATTCCTTGCCTTGAATCAAACCACAGAAGCCAAATTAGTCTATATCGAAGCTTTAATTTTGTTCAAAATTAATTTCATTCCCATCAATTGAAATCGAAAATGCATAGAACATTACTTAGTTTGGCTATGATAGCCATGTTGATTTATATGGCTAAGGCAGCAAATCACACTGTGGGAGCCCCAAATGGTGGATGGGATCAATTCACCGATCTTAAAACATGGGCTACATCTCAAACATTTTCCCCTGCAGATAATTTGTGTAAGTATTAATAAATTTAGGAATTAGATTCGACTACATGAATCAATTTTAATAACCGATTTCTATATATTTGCATGCAGTTTTCCAGTATGGATCATTCCATAATCTTCTTGAAGTGTCGAAGGCAGACTACGATTCTTGCGTGACAAGCAACCCTCTAAACCCTCCTTACATTGGCGGCTTGACAGTCATTCCTCTCACTAATCCGGGCAAAAGATACTTCATCTGTGGGATTCCTGGACACTGCTCGGCCGGCATGAAGGTTGAAATTAACACGATTGCAGCCTCTGTATTGGCTCCGGCCGCTGCTCAGGCACCACCACAAACACTGGCCACTACTTCCTCTCTCGTCTCTCCAGTTTCCTCTCCCTCTCCTTCACCAATATTTAATACTTTTCCTTCTGTGACTGCGCTTTCTCCTGCAGTATCTTTTCCTGATAGTACTACTCTCTCATCGGCAACCAAGTTCAGTGTGACTATTGGAGCTACAGTCGGATTGGCTTTTCTCATGGTGATGCTTTTAAACATGTGAAATGTTAAATCTGGCCTCACAATTTGTTTTCTAAATGTCAATTCTTGATTTCTAAATGAATTACTTATTTTGATTGATTGATTGATTGTATCGAAGAGACCGTTCTTTTTAGCTTTCACTTGTTCAATGCTAGATGACAGAGGAGTTCAGTTATGTGGCTATATAGTATATTTTGCATAACAAAATAATAATTTATAATAAATAAATTGTGGTTTTATTTATTTGTTGCATTTATTTATTACTGAGTATACAAATTAAAGTGCTTATCATCACTAGTGATAATATAAGTTGGGTATTTGCATTGAGAAGTATATTGTTTATATTTTGATCACAATAATTTGTTCATCGTCAATGTATAAGGGTTGGAACATTGTATTGGAAGGTTGTAATGTTGACCAATTAACTATTTGGATTTGTGATTTGTCCTTATCACAGAAATAATTAAAGTTGACACTAGTACACTTGGATTATATTGAATAGACCACGTGTCGGATTTAATTTTATAGCATAACCTTGCGAAAAATTAAGTTTCACTTATCGTTGTATATTTCATCTACATCCCTTGACAGAGTCATATATATCTTGTTGTAATTTTAATGGTTCCTTGCTTTATCATTGTGTGATATCAAATCGATTAATCAACTATCTCAATGAGTTGGGAGTTTGAGAATGAGCGAGTAGAGAACAAAAGTTCGTGTCGAGAATCGCCACCATTAAAAATTGATAGAGTGACTACTTAAGTATTTTTGTTGAACGATTAAGATTTGAGCTCAATATTTAGGGAGAGCTAAACTTCGACATCAGTAATTAGTTCGTAAGACCGTTGAAGAAAATGATACTTAAATTAGTGAGAATAGTTAGAAAGAGAAATTGTCATTTATGCTCGTACCTAATTATCAAATTTTGGATGTGGATAAAGTACATACACTGCAGGTCAGAGGGAAGTATTACAGATTTATTGACTTTTGTGATCTCATATATTTTGAGAGTTTAATCATTTGCTTTTAATGAAAAAGCAAAGACTAATAATTAGATTGAGTGATCTAGGGTCGACTAATCAGTATCTAATTATTGGAGGTTGGATAATATATGTTTGATCAGGTCCTGTGGTAGCTCGAGTATTGAAACTTGATTACGGTAATTATAATAGCTTAATTGTAAAGTTTTGTACTTCGTTGTAATTACTATGAAAGTTGCGAACTTAATTATAATTGTAATTGATGATCAAGGACTACACATATAGTTTAATGTAAACTATTTGAATTTGGATTTTAATTTAAATTCATATTTGAATTTTAATTAGAACTTTTATTTGAATGTGGAATTACTATTGTACAAGGATTGTAACTATTCTATCTTTTAAATGAAGATTAGATGAAAACTAGACGTTCCTGTGTTGGTTGTAAGAGGTGTGAATTCAACTGTCCAACAGATTTCTTGAGTGTTCGAGTTTATTTATGGCATGAAACAATTCGCAGTATGGGTCTAGCTTATTGTTACATTCCACAAAACTCTACTTGAATCCATTTTCTTTTTTTATCGACAAAACCCGTGCTCCAAATGAAATTGTATTGTAATCATAATACATAATTCCATAGTGTTCAAATTTGAAAAAAGAAAAATAGAGAAAAATAATTATTTTCTCATAGAAGACTTGGAGGTTCGGAGCATCAAGTATTTGGAATTAAAAAATTGGAAGTTCATGATCAAGAAAAATCTAGAAGTTCGTGATTCAGAATTAAATCAAGAATTGACTATTGAATTTAGGTAAAAATTTGACTAATTTATTTTTGTTATAATATATACGTGAATATCTAGACATTTTTGTTTATTGAATTAATGAAAATTTTTAATTGTTGGATAATTTCGCTTCCACATTCCAACAAGATGAAAATGCTATCAATTAAGAGTGTAAGATTTATTTGTACAGTTCGATTATTAACAAAAAATAATAATTAAGCCGTCGTTTTTATCTTTTGATTGATAGAAATTTTCTTATTGTTTAATTTGAGATATTCATCTAATTTCAACATTTCATATATCATTGCAAGAATTACTCAAAAAACTATTAAACATAGAGTCATGTGCACAAATAAGAAAGGAAAAAGGATAAAAACAGTTCCCCTCCCCAAGTCTGGGGTATAAAAAAATAAGTTGCATGCAAATACATATTTTAGTCGAAGAAATTTTGCAAAATTTTTAGGTTGAATTGATGTGTTTTTCTATACTCCAATTCTGCATCTTTTATGGTCTCCAATTTCCTAGAATTCACAATGAAAGGACTTCATTATCCACAATATAATTATTAATTTTTGTGAGAATTTGGTATTAGAAGATGGTGCATAGCAGACAGCTCTTTTTTTTGGATAAGGTAAGTATATTATATTCAAAGTATAAAAATAAGTACAAATCACAGGGCATACCCAAGAAATAATGCTAGGAATTAATGCCTTCCTAACAACAATAAAACTCTAGAAAAGTGCTCATATTCTAATCACAAGAGCAAAAAATATTTGTAGAAAACCCCCAAGAGCATTGGAGCCATCTATTTTCATTAGATGGAACCAAGCTCCTGCACAAATTCACTCGTACACAAAGAGTAAAAACAATATCTCGAATAACAGTAGACTCATTTTTAGGAGCCTCTCCATGGGTCCTAGCATTACGTTCATGCCAAATAGCATAAATCGAAGCCGCAAACATTAACCGAATAACAATGGAGGACATTGACCTCCCTCGAAATTGTTCCATCCAAGAAAGAGTGTCTAGCCAACTCCGTTGGACCCAAGGCAAGTTACACTTCGCATGCAGAGCATAGCAGACAACTCACATGAACATTCCCTAAAGAATCAGTGGATTCTTTTACCTAAAGATATTATCCATGTATTGCTTGTTTGTAATACAAGTTAATCACAAGACCTTCAACTATAAAGATTATTGTTGAATATCCAACTTTCTTGGCAAAGGTTAATGGAAATATATGTAGGTTGATACACCCACCATTTAGATCAAGGGAAAAATTCACAACTCATGTATTAACTATGGGTCAATTTTAAGTTTCAAAATGCACAACTTAGTTGATAAATAAATAATAAATAAATATTTTATTAATTAAATATAATAGGGTCACAATTATACAATAATGTCATAATTACGTATTTATAGGTCACAACTTATTTATTTGGTAAATATTATTAAATTAATTGATTACAGATTATTTCACGGTTACAAATTAAAAAATTTATATGTCACAATTTATTTTTCAGTCACAAATTTTCAAGTTAGTTGATCAAGAAATTTTAGGTTACAACTAAATAGTTGGACACAAATAACTAAATAGTTGGTCGCATTTACTAAACACTCCACCCTCGATTTTGATCCACCACCAATACTTTGTCACAAAAACCTAAATAGTTGGTCACAAATACTCTTCATCCCACCTATCGTTGCCGTGTCGCTACCACCATAACCACCATCGCTGCATCAACACCAAGGCAAAATCTTGAAACCAAGGCCACTGCCCACTAGATTGTTGCGTGAAGTGGCTATATAAGCACCGCCTCCAAGGCAATGGCCTGTGAGAGAAGAGTTAATTGGAGAGAGACAAGATGGAAAATACTGGTCAGAGAAGAGATTGGGTGCGACAGCGACGACAGTTCGAGGCAATTATAGATGGTGGTAGAGAGAGAGAGAGAGAGAGAGAGAGAGAGAGAGAGAGAGAGTATGTATAAACATGTATTAGGGTTTGAGAGTTTAATTGGGTTAGGGGATGTGGTTATATATATTCAATTATAATATAATTATTAATATTAAAAAGTGAAATTGTCACTTGAGTTTTGAAGTGTGATATTTAAATACCTGCCCTAGTGTAATTTCCACTTAGATCAATTTGTTATTTTATGATTTTATTATTATTCTATTAGATGATCCAATGCCTACTTAGACAGACACATCTTTTTCCTTTTGGAATGGTAATCCGAGTAGTAGGTACCTCGTAGGACCTTGACCTATCTATTTTTTTTGCTAGGAATGTAAATTTTGCTATTGTGAGATCAATTTTTTTGATTACTCAATCAAAATATTTTGTCTTGATAATATAGCTGAATTTACATTATTATCATTCGATTAGTATTGTATGGTCATTAGGATTGTCATTAAATAATCAGTTGTTCATGTCCACATGAAAAATGTCTAGTAAAGTCTTTTATCAAATGTAAAACTTATAGCTACACAATCACTTATGAAAACAAGACTCCAAACTTCTATTTGGGGTCATGTTATTACATGCTGCACCTATAGTTTGTATGAGGTCAATTGTTTATTCTCAATACTCCTTTAGAACTTGCATTTTGTCACAAACCCAATATTTCTCGCCTATAATCCTTTGGTTGCACTGTTAAATTCCCAATTTCACCTCCGTAATGTACTGAAACAATCCCTAAAGAAGGCTTCAAATTTATGTTGGTTTAGATTCACTGTTCATTATTAGGTACCTTAACCTTTAACGTGTGAATTATTTATTGTGGCTTGGATTGATTTTATATGGTATGCATAAACCGTCTTTACTTTGTTTCTTATTCTCTTGTTAGGAGCTGTTCTTGTTCCTTTTTCTTTCTCCATTTAAATTGGAACTGCGCTTGTGTATTAGCTTATTGTGGATTAGGCAGATGAATTGTAATTTGGCTTCTTTTTGGCAAATAATAAACTCTCATTTTGGAAAATTCTCAATCAGTACTATCTGAAAAACGGAGATTTATTTAATTTACATTTTTTCAGGTTGTCATTTGACTAACTTTCTTTTTCAACTTTGGAAAGCGAAAAACGACATCATTGAAAATAAGATAATTTTTTTTGAAATAAAATGATTCTATTTCATATTGATCTCCGTAGTAATCAATGTGATAAAGAGGTTGACAAAAATATTCAATAGTGAAGAGTTAAAAATAAAGTACCTGATGTATTTATTGCAGTTTCTAATAACATTTGCCTGGGCAGCGCGAGGCATAGGTAAAATGCTACGCACTGGTAGTAAGCACGAAATTAGTAGTCGATTGTGCCTAGGCGCACTTTATTATTTTTAATATTTCTTAAAAGCCTTTTCTAGTTTTTAAATGAGTTTATCTATACAAAAGTAAAAAACTAAAAACACATTAGAAAATTTCAAACAAAACAATGACCAAAGGAAATTTGGAAACAGTGATGTTCGATTGCTCCAAATGCTATCTGCCTTCCTCAACGAGTTTAAGAAATTTGAATTTGGTAAATATTGTAGATAATATATTAAATATTTCGAAATTATGTATGAAATTCCTATAAATATATTAAATATGATTTGTCAAATTGAAACTATGAAAGATAATCTAGATTATGCATTTCAAAAATTTCAAAATTTTAAATTTGACTAATTATAGTGATTATTAAGTAAATATAGTATTTATAATTTTAGATGTTTGGTATCGATTATTTTAATTATGAAATGATTTTTTTGAATGATTAAAAATTTAAAATAATATTAAAAATAAGAAGATATTTTTTAAGTCTAGGTTCATAGAGCTTGAAGTTTGGCCTCTACGTCTAGCCGTACTTTATAATTTTTAAAACACCGGTTTGTTGACACAAGGAAGGTGTATTAAATGATACAAGAGAAAGAAGTACTTGAAAAAAAAGTATAAGAAAAAAACCAACCAAAAATTTGAGAAGAAACTATATTAAATGATATTGATCGATCAAATACTGAAAATATGACATTGTAGAACCACAAATGTTCGAAAAATATGAGATTTCAATAAATTATTTGTTATATCATAAATTATGGAACGAGATAATATTTTCATAGACAATATTTTCGCTTTTAATGTGACTCTTCAAATTATTAAAAATGAGGGATAACCGCAGTTTGTTAAAAACTGTCAATATAGAAATGATTGGCCAAATTGAAAAAGCCACACACGCAAAGTTGATTTCTTTAGAGAAAGGAAAAGTATTTGTACATGTAGTTTGAACACCTTGAAACGCAATCCTTGTAGGATTAAAATAGGATTTTGTAAGAAAGGGAGATAAAAATAATGAAATTTCAAAATACAAAGCCTGACTCATTGTCGAAAGTTTCTCACATAGAATTTTGATCAATTATGGGAAACATATTCTTCTACAATGAATTTAATCACTTTTAGATTTTTAACTATTTTGACGATATCATATAAGTTTGACATGCTCCTTATGGATAAAGTAATTACCTATCTATATGGTTCACTTGATATTGACATATACATGAAAATCGTCGAAGGATTATACCACATGCATCTGGGTTTCTTCAAAACTATGTTATCAATTAAGTCACAAATATCATTAAATGGATAGAAGCAATCTAGTTGCATATGGTTTAATCCCCTTAATGAAAATTTGTTGAATGACTGTTATAAAAATGATGATATATGTTCATGTGTTTTTACAAAATAATAATAATAATAATAATAATAATAATAATAATAATAATAATAATAATAATAATATTGGTTTTGCAATTATGAAAGATTTTGTTAATACCTTAAATCTTATTGGAACTCATGAAGAGCTCAACAAAAACGCTGAATATTTGAGAAATAAATTTAAAATCAAAGATTTGGGACCATCAAATTTTATTTAATGTTGCATATCGAACATTTTCAACAAGGATTATTTGCTTATCAACCTTCACATAGAAAAATATTTTATAAGAATTTTGCAATTGGAGCATTAAAATATCTTACAGATTATACTTGACTGACATAAATTTTTATGTAAATCTCCTAAGAAGATTTATCTCTACTCTAATTCAAAGACATTGGAATGGTGTAAAAAATATTTTTTGTTAACTAAGAGGTACTATAGATATGAGATTATTTTATTTTAAAAAATAGAGTTCTTCTTTAGTGGAATATGAATTTACAAGTTTTGTATCTGATATACATAAATGTAAATAAAGAAAAGGTTATGCATTTAGATGCGAGGAACAATTATATCATATAGAACTGTGAAGTAAAATATTGACAGCAACATTTCCAGATCATTATAAAATTATTGCAATTCATGAAGTAAGGCGAGAATGTATGTGATTGGGAAACATTCATATCCAAGCATCATATAGATTAAATTCAATGAATTATTGTCTAACAATATTGTATAAAGATAATGCAGTTTGTATTGTACAACTCAAAAAATGCTATATAAAATGGGATACAATAAAACATATTTCTCAAAAATATACACAAGGTTTAGAAGAATGGTGACATCGAGTTTAGCAAATCAGTTCAAACAACAATGTGGCTGATTATTCATAAAAAGAATTGTCGACATCCATATTCAAGAAATTGTTACACGAAATTGAAATGTGTTGACTAAAAAATTTTTAGTGATTAACATCACGGAAGTAGAAGTACTCTTTTTCCTTTTTCTAAGTTTTGTCACATTAAATTTTCATGATAATGTTTTAATGAACCAAAATTTTTATTATAATCCAAAATTTTGTAATTTATTGCACCCTTTTTTCCTGGTTTGGCATTTTTGTTCCACCAGATTTTTTTGAAACTAGGTTTTTAACAAGACAGTTGTTGCCCAAATGATTATCAAAGGGGGGTGTGAAATTTTAAATTTATGGGATGATTATTGTTAAGTATTTAATCTTGTCGAGATACTTAGCTTGTGTTTGGTGGCAATTTTATTTGAAAAAAAAAAAAATTGTTTTGAATAGTGCATTCTTGGAAAATGCGTGGTTAAAAAAGTGGGGGGAAATGTTTTTGATTCACATGTCAAATATTTTATTGTGTGAATGTGGTTGAGAATGAATATGTAGAAAACGGAGAGTTTTGAAAGAATAGGAGACGAACATGAGCTTATTATTCAATCTAGAAGAATGTATTGTTTTCATTTGTAACTCCTACTGAAACCCTATATATGGGGTTCATTGTTATAAAGAAATATACACTTGAGTTTTGACTTTATCTACATTATCATTCTTTCTTCTTATTCTTGTATAGTTTTATAACAAAATCATAGTTTTAATATTTAAATATCGATAATTAGATCATTAATATTTTTTTTTTCAAAAATCAGGATTTAATTATATATATATAACTTATTTTTTAGCATTTTTAAATATCTATTATCAAATAATATAAGTTTAGTAAGGAATCTCGTATTCGAAAGTCAATTACATATTTAACGAATTTTAAAATCAAAGAGATAATCAAATTATTAACCTAGATTCAAAGATTTTATTCTTGTATTCTAAATGAAGCCTTAAGCCTTGAAATTAGGTCACAATTCTCGCACGAAATCATTCTTTCCAAATAGATATCTTTTAGGTTACATTCAAAGAAGCATGAAGCCACAAAAAAGTGTCACATTTTTACGAATATTCTTAAAAGTCTAGATTTGAATCTTAATTAACATCTTTAATATTTAAAGGATTTTAAAATCACAAAAGAAATAATAAAATTGTTAACAAAGATTTAATGATTTTATTCTCATGGTCTTAATGAAGCCTTCAGCTTTAAAATTAGATCACAATTCTGGCATGAAATCCTAATTTCCAAATAGACATCT
This sequence comes from Olea europaea var. sylvestris, assembly GCF_002742605.1. Classification (NCBI taxonomy): domain Eukaryota; kingdom Viridiplantae; phylum Streptophyta; class Magnoliopsida; order Lamiales; family Oleaceae; genus Olea; species Olea europaea. The sequence continues at coordinate 4,046,589 of NC_036257.1, read as the reverse complement.
TTTAGGTTACATTAAAAAAGGCATGAAGCCACGAAAAAGTTTCACATATTTACGAATTGCCTTATGTGTCCAGATTCCCCCTCTCCCCCCACCAAAAAAAAAAAAAAAACACCAAACCATTGTAGAGCGAAAATCAGATGATTCAGAGTTAGATTCAATTATTTCATTCTCATGTTCACAACGAAGCCTATAGCTTTGAATCTGGTTAAAATTCTCACAAGAAGTCACAATTTTCACAGAGACATGTTTAAGTAACATTCAAACAGATATGAAGCCATAAAAAAGTGTCACGTATTTATGAACGATTGTTATAGACACACAACGTTATAGTTCATAATCACACAGCGTAGTATGTCAAAGTGCTTGAAATATCAAAATATCTTAGGTAACAATCATATAACTTGTAGGTCACAATACATAATGTATTAGGTTACAATCGCATTCACATTTTTCACATAAAATGGCCGAAAAATACAGTGGTCGATACCTTTGATCAGAATAGTTATTTACAATTGATTGTTCAATTCTATGCTTCACCAATACATGTAGAAATGATGCAGAAAACATGGCCAATTATTCTGGAGAAATTGTGGACAAGAAGGAAACAATTATCACCGTTTCTGGTGATCTTGGATTTTTTCTCGTTCGATGTTTCCTTTTGTCATTGATACCCATTTCTTCTCAGATTTTCATCACAGTTCGATCCATTTCACTCATTTTCTTTGGATTTTTCCTATTTCTCATGTGTGTTACTCTCATGGTTTGGGAATGGTTTCCTACAAACGGCACCAAACTGTTGACCTAAAAAATAGATTGTATTTTTTTTTTCTCTCAATTGCTCCCGAGTTTTTTCCTCTTTAATTTCTTACATTCGAATCCAATCAATTTTTTCCACTGTGCAGTCGTGTATTTATAGGAGAGTGATTATGGATACTTTATTCATTTTCATAAATTAACAGCGTTTGTTATTTTGCTGGAAATTATGATTAAGTTTTCATTCCAAAGTTTCAATCCATTTTTTCACTGTGCATTGGTCTACTTATAGGAGAGTGATTATGGATATTTTATTCATTTCCGTAAATTAACAGTGTTCAATATATTCTTGGAAATTATGATTAAGTTTACATTCCAAAGTTTATTGATTTTTGTGCTTTTGTTAAATTAGTCTATGAACACTCTGTGTTTTCATGTTGCAGTACCATCAAAGGTTAATTAGAATTCGCATTAAGATGAGTCTCAGCTATGACCAAGGCTACATCCGAGGCCTTTAATCATATTTCTTGTCATGTTAAAAGCTTATAGATTCCATTGATTAGGCAAGCCTTGACAACCTAGGAATCATTTGGTTTCTCCAGGCCTCGGTCCATGATACATGGGCACGCAATGTAACCCCTTATTGTGGATGACAGGCATTCTGGTAATTTCTTAGACCACAATCTATAGCTGCTTTAAGATGAACAACTGCACCATTTTCAACATGATTCTTTATTTTATTTATTTATTTTATTTTTTTTCCCCTAAAACGAGTTTGCATATGATTACATGTTTATTTATGTTTTATCCTACACGAAGGAATTTGTTTTTTAACAAACAATATAGAGCAGACACTACAGAGCTTAACTGATAAGAGCTTCTCAAAATTAGTAAAGGCGTTTTGCACTCCAGGTCATAGTGTGTTTTATTGTGATACATGAACTTTGAAGTCCATTTGTATTATCTTAATTGACTATGCGCGTATATTCAAGTAATAACACACAGAAAGACAACATGGGGAGTGTGTTCTTTTTTGTCTTGTTTATTTGAGTCTCTTTGTAACCATATTTGTAGGTGCGGAGCTATGATAAGTTTACTGTTAGCCAGATAACAATCTCTAAAATTGGTGGCAAGTGGACTCAAGATAAGCATTTAACACCACCATTGCTGGAAACAAGTTTTTATCTGCATATTACATGGTTCCTCTTTACATTTGTGGATGCTCTCATTCTCCTTTTGGCATGTATAACGTATGCAAGTAATGCTGATTTTTCCTAAGAGTTATTAACTATCCAAAATATATTACTTGAGATTCTTAATTGTTGAAAACAAAAATTTAGTTTTAAAAATTTCCTAACAAATTAAGCCCCTTTGAATCTCATTACTTTTCATTTCAATACATTCCATTTTCTCTCTTCTATTTTCAACTACACATTCTTCCATAAAATAATATTACACATAAATCGAAAAAGTTTCCTTTTTTTTCAACCACTCATTTTTCAAAAAAATACTTTTCCGCCAATTTTCATTTCCAAAAAATGGGGGCCAAACAGGGGCTAAGTTTTTAGATTACATGGCTAAACATGGTAAATGGCCAAATAAAGTTTCTAGGTTCAAGTTTTTGGCTGCATTCATTATTGAAAATTGTGCATGTGTCACCATTTGATGAAAAACAAGTTAAAAAGCATGTTAGCCTGTTCGGGCGCATCGAAATAAAAATGGAAGTAGATAAGTATGCGTCTTTTTAAGAGGTTAGATGAATTAGTCCAACATTAACCATTGCTTTTGAGAAAATTACCACTTTTAAATTCTTACCCCAAATTGGGTTGATTCTAATGGGAACATTCAAACATCGATGAATGGAGTGTGATATTTTAGAAAGATGGAATTAGAAGCAAGGGCGGATGCATGTGGGTCAAGTTATGACTACACCTCGCTTCATCTCGACGACTTGACTTCGGGTAACATTTAACTATTCTAAAATATTTCATATCTAAAAATATACTACTACAAAATAACTCAGAAACATATAATTTATTTCCTTGTTCCCATCTAGAAGTTGGTTATAAATTTGTTGAGTGGTGATAAATTATGAACATGCCCACCTTAATAGAAATTTTTATGTTGGTGTTATTGATATGTGCCTTGTTTGTGTATTTTGGCCTAATCTATTTCAATTAAAGGACCATACACTAAACTTGTTCGTTTTATTTTTAACTAATTAGGTTACAATTTAATATTTACAAGATAAAATGTTGAGGCCTGGATCAAGACTCTATTTGTAAAGTAAATAGAAAGTGAGTTGTCAATTGCTGAAGTAAAACTATCACTCTGTTACTATGCTGCATATCATTTTTGTAAGAAGAAATGCAACGTTCATGGAGCTTGAGGGACTAATTATGAAGAACTAAGTTAGTTGACAGTATACACTATGCAGAATTCTGAACCATTGCTATGGGCATCGTGCCTAAAGTTTGAATGCACTCGAAATAAATGTAGCATATCAAAATCTCAATGGAAGTTGTTAGACCTATATATTACGTGGCATAAATATGATTGAGGGGTCCACATATGCCAACATAGCATTGACATTCAATTGATTGGATCTATTTAATAAAGCAATTGCATCATATTACGTGGCATAAATATGATCGAGGTGAAAATTAATAACGTACCCTAGCCAAATTTTCTCTCCCTCTTGCACTCTCTTTATTTCTCTTATGGCCGTTGACTTGACAGTCGAAATACAAACGATGGCCGGAACCTTTTTTTTTTTTTTTTGACGAACAACCTTTGCCTCCTTACATGGCTTCAATGTGCAGGTGATATCCGCGTGGAGAAAAAGTGGTGGGAATTCTGTTGGCACATTTTTTGAGGTCAACAAATTGGCGCCGTATGTAGAAAATTGATACATTAACCATATTCTACCACATACAAAAACCACTGAAAACACATTAATTTTTCTGGACAGTTTGCTCTACCAAAAAAATCACAGCGATCAAACTCCAAAATATGAAGTAGAAGGCTACGGGAAGAATTTGAAAATTTCTAGAGTCAATAAATCTTACAGCAAGGATCTGTCATGAAAATGGTTACACAAACAAATCTGAAAAAGAAAGACTACCCTTCTTTGATTTTGGATAAAGACAGAACACTAAAGTCAAGAAAATGGGGATTTATTCACAAATGCTGCACCGATGGGTTTGTGTACGAAAATGAATATGTTTGCTCCCTTTGTCGTCAGCAATACTCACCCATTTTTTGGAAAAATAAAAATAAACCAACACCAAATGAAATACAGTGCAGCCACTAGAATGATAAAGAGATAGAGAAGATAGTTACTGGAAAATGATTTCTTGGTAGCCATTTGGTGGGGATTTTCAATTCCAGTCAAAGCAAATAAGAAAAGAAATCCAAGCTTGAAAACAGCGACAATTGCACAAAAATGTCATTGTTCTTGTAATGATAGCAGAGGCACTCTCAAGTCTGGCTTTCATTATTCATATGGCTACCGTTGCACTCGAAATGCCCAACAAAATGCTATAGTCAAGCTTCAAGTTATTGACTTTTTGCATACTCCAGCGACCACCATTTGATCAACCGCCGGGTCTAATGGGGATGACAGTATCCATGGACCATTATATCCACGTTAAATGATGACGGAGAAAAGACCTTGATGTTAATGGTTGCGTGTTTAGATCAAGATGGTCCTACATTTCAACTTTTTGCAGGTATAGGGGGCTGACTTTTATATAGTAACTATTCATTTTTGTGCAACTGTGGTTTCTCTCCAGACTTTTATGGATTCTCAACCTCTGCCGGAACAACTCTGCCAATTCTTTGGCTGGACTTTCCGTTTGAATTCCTGGTTAATGGGCTTTATGTTGAGCATGCGAATTAAAGTGCTTATGATCTCTTGTGATAATATAAGTTGGGTATTTGCGTTGAGAAGTACAGTGTGACACAACTTATATTTTGATCATAAATTATTTGTTCAAAACAAATGTTTAAGTGGTATCACCTTGTATTAGAAAGTTGTAGTATTGACCGATTCATTATTAAGGTTTGTGATTTGTCCTCACCACAAATATTTAAAGCTGACTCAGTATACTTAAAGTGGATTGAACGGACCGCAAGTCGAATTTAATTCTATTGCATGACCCTACAGAGAATGAGATTCCACTTGACAGCTATGTATTTTATCTAAACACCTTGACAGGATTATGTATATCATTTCGTGATTTAATTGATTCTTCGATTCATCAATGGGTGAAGTCAATTTGATTGATCAAATATCTCGATGAGTTGGGAACTTGAGAATGAGCAAAGTAGAGAAAATGAATCTGTGTCGAGAACCATCAACCCGAAAAATGGGTAGAGTGATTGCTTAAGAATTTTCCGTTGAGTGGTTAAAATCTGAGCTCAGTGTTTAGTGACGACTAAACTTCGATGCCTGTGATTAGTTCACAGGATCATTGAAGTAAATGGTACATAAGTTAGTGAGAATAATTAGAAGGGCAAACGGTCATTTATGAACATACCTAATTATCGAATCTCGGATGAGGATAAAATACATACACGACAGGTCAGAGGAAAGTATTACAGATTTGTTGGCTTCTTTGATCTTATATATTCCAAGAGTCCGTCATTTGCCTTTATTGAAAAAAAACAAAGACTAATAATTAGATTGGATGGTCAAGGGTCGACTAGACTGGATCTAATTATTGGAAATTGAATAATATATATCTGATCAGGTCCTATGGTAGCTCTCTGAAATATCGGAACTCAGTTACGGTAATTATAATAGTTTTGGACCTAATTATAATAATAAAAAGTTTTATACTTAGTTGTAATTACTATAAAAGTTGAAAATTTAATTATAATTGTAATTGAAGTTTTAGGACTACACATGTCATTAAATTTAAACCAATTTGATTTAAAACTCCTACTTGAATTTTAATTAAAACTCTTATATGAATGTGAATTATTATTGTTCAATTATTGTAACTATTGTATCTCTCTAAATAGAGATTATATGGAAACTAGACATGCTATGAAATTATATAACAATCATAATACATAATTCCATGGTATTCAAATTTTGGAGAGAAAAAATTAATATTTTTCTTGCTTTTATCAATTGTCCAATTCAAGAATTAGTTTTTTGATTAAATTAAATGAAGCTACTCACCCACAGGTGTAATCTTGACTTTAAAGAATACTATAAAAGACTTGGATGTTTGAAGTATTAAGTTCACGGAATTAAAAGTCGAAAGTTTGTAATCCAAAAAACTGAAAGTTCATAATTCAGAATTAATTCAAAAAATGATTATCGAATTTAGGTAAACATTTGAATTCCTTATTCTTGTTATAACACACGTGTGAACATCTAGATGATCTTGTCCATTGAATTAAAGAAAATTTTTAATTTATGGAGAATTCCGCTTCCGCATTCCAACAGTAACTCCATTTAATTCTCGAGGTAATTAGGCTCAATTCCCTCCAAAACTGACTAACTAGAATAATACTCCTAGACCTAATTAACATTTTTAGTCCTGTAACTAATACACTCAAAGCCTCCCGAAACCCCAAAGCCCCAACTCAAAACTTAGAAATCCGGCCAAAACTCCAACCACTAGAAATTTTAATTTTGTTCACTGCCATCTATGTCACTTGATATGGGCTTCACGATCGTCATTTAAGCAGTAATTCTAATGAGGTAGATCAAATTTTGATAATGGGTTTCTTTCTTCTTTATGATTATGATGTTTAACTGTTGTAGGATTTTTTGTTAGATGCTCCAGATGGAGATGGGTTTTCTGTCATTGGAGTTTTGGAACTAAGATTGATCATGCTAATCCCCTATCCCAGCTGAATGGTTCAAGCAATGAATGTTAGTATGTCAATTGAACTTCTGTTTGGCTTCATTGTGACACGAGGACAAAATTGCTAATTACTGGATTTTTTTTTTTTTTTTTAATGTCAAATCTTCAACATTTTAAAGGATTAGGCACATTTGGATATTGAGTGATGGGATTTTGTATTCATATGAAAGCCCTTCCTGTTGGTGGCACTATAGAGAAAGCAAATGATTCAATCTTCGGACATGCAATTGGAGGTTCTTCACAGGCCACATATAATCAAAATTGAGGCTTTTGTCAATGACGCACTACAAGAACAACCATGATAGTCAGGTGGATTGTGAAATCCTAGAAAGTATAATGGAGAAAAGGAAAGTTATATATAGACAGGTCTAAAACTGTGCACAGGCATAACATTAATATATTAGATTAGCAATCAATGTTATTGAGATATTGAGGACGGACAATTTGTAAGGCTATGAATTGAAACATGCTTTTTTGGTGCAATAGATGCTCATGTTGAAGATTGGGGTTGTGCAATAAAAATTTTTGGTGTCAAAAGTTCTCTAATCAAAATTCTTTCTTTACCCTGAGATTAGTGTCAAAATGTCTTTTTTAAAGTTGGTGTTCAATATTATTTGGTACTGTCTTGAGTTATAGTTACCCTTTTTTTTTTTTTTTTTTGAGAAAAACTTTTGCATTAAATTGCTCTCACTTTCAGTTTTTGTTTCTTCCGACAATAGTGTTAATAGAGCACCTATTGAACAAATATATCTACAGACTGCAATGCTAGTTACGTTGTGGAAGCTACAACATTGCCAATTGCGGCAAAAAAATTTACGGTGTTCGGGATCATTCCTTTAATCTTTTAACATATATATTTATATGGTCGTCTTTTTAAGTGTTAATAGTCCCCGTACGTGCCATGATGAGCAATTCCGATAGCTAAATGTTTAGGGTGAGTTATTGACAGTCACAAGTTTTTGCCTCAAATGATGTACATGAAAAATCCCGAGCAATGCTTCCTTAATAATGGTAAAATGTGTTGGAAATTAAACTTGATTCATGAATGATGAAAAGAATTAAATTTGATACATGAATTAGTTTATTTAATATTCATGCATTTATTTAAATCATGTATCCAAATAGTTCTTTGTATCCTATTATTCATAGTATGTAGGAAAAGTCATTAATTAGACTCCTAAGTTTATACAATGTATTTGGGATCCTTTATACCTATAAAAGGCCTTGTGCTTGAGACATTTTATAGAACCAAGTCATAGAATACAAATATTTTTGAGAATTCTCTGAATTTTTCTCTTTAGTCTTTTATCCCATAGTTTTTTATTTCCAACAAAGTGGTATCAGAGCCATTTTAAAGATGAATAGTTCATTTCCTTTTGTTGTTCCCAAACTAACAAAGGAAAATTATGGACATTGGAGCATATGCAAGGCGTTGCTCAGCTCACAAGAGGCATGGAAAGTTGTAGAGAAAGGCTATGATGAACCAGAAATGAAGGAGCTTTAAGTCAAGCTCAAAGGAATGCCTTGCAAAGGTACCGCAAGTTAGATCAACACGCTTTCTCTATTATTCACATGGGCTTAGTTGAAGCCATATTTGAGAAAGTTGCGTCCTCAACTAAAGCTAAGGAAGCTTGGGACATTCTCAAGAACAATTTCAAGGGAATTGAAAAAGGGAAGAAGGTTCGCCTTCAAATCCTTCGTGGGGAGTTTGAATCTCTGCACATGAAAGAGTCCGAATCTGTCTTTGACTATTTCACTAGAATGTCCTCCATTGTCAATCATATGAAGCAATACGAGGGAAATATTGAAGAAAGTTGTGTCATCGAGAAAATTCTTAGATCCCTTGACTCAAAACTTGAGTTTGTTAGTATTGCCATTGAAGAGTCTAATGACTTAGATACCATGACCATTGATCAACTCATGGGGTCCTTGCAAGCACATGAAGAAAGGAGAACTGGTGGCTCAAGTTCTCCAAATGAATGTCTCCTTGGGGGGTCAACAGAAAGAGCAAGGATGATCTCAATGAAGAGGTCAAATTCATGATCGAGTCGTGGTCGCAGAGGAAATTATGGTCATGGTAATGAAAGAAATGATGGAAAACAAAATTTGAATAATGAAGGATCAAGTAATCAATCGAGACGACGAGGGCGTTGGAACTATGGCTCCAAGAGAGGTGGCAGAAGAAGATATGACAAGTCCAATGTTACACTTGTCATAAAAATGGTCACTATGCTTCCGAATGTAGGAGTGACACCACCAATAATGAAGAGAGAGTGAATTATGTTGAAGCAAAGGAAGATAAAGAATTGTTGTTGTTGTTGTTGGCAACCAAAGAAAAAAAGGATAAACAATTGTGGTACCATGACACCGGTGCAGCCAATCACATGAGTGGGAACAATGAGTTATTCTCAACAATAAATGAGTCGGTAAAAGGCAACATTGTTTTTGGAGATGAAACTAAAATTCCATTAAAAGGGAAAGGTGATGTTCTTATTCGTGCTAAAAATGGAAGTCATCTTTTGATTTCTCAAGTTTATTATGTACCTACTGTGAAATCTAATATTTTGAGTTTGGGACAATTACTTGAGAATGGCTATGACATTTACTTGAAGAATCATTGACTTACTTTAAGAGATGTTTCTCATAAACTGATTGCAAAGGTGCCAATGGAGAAAAATAGAATTTTTTTACTCAATGTTAATGTAGACCATCCAAGGTGTCTAAAAGCTTGTGTTGAAGACAATTCTTGGCTTTGGCACTTAAGATTTGGTCATTTGAATTTTGGTGGCTTGAAGACCGTGATGAATGAAGAAATGATGAATGGGTTGCCAAAAATTAATCATCCCAATCAACTTTGTGAAGGATGCCTCGTTGGCAAGCAAACTAGAAGAAGCTTTCCAAAGGAATCTACCTCAAGAGCAACAAAGCCACTCCAACTTGTTCACGCAGATGTGTGTGGGCCAATCAAACCACCGTCTCATGGTAATGCAAATTATTTCCAACTATTTATTGATGATTATTCTAGCAAGACCTAGGTTTATTTTTTAAAGACGAAAGATGAAGTTTTTGGAGCATTCAAAACATTCAAAGCCCTTATTGAAAATAAGAGTGGCAACTCAATCAAAGCATTAAGGAAGGATCGAAGTGAAGAATTTACTTCCAAGGAGTTTAACAATTTTTGTGATACCAATGGAATCCGACATTTCCTTACAATTCCAAGATCACCGCAACAAAATGATGTTGTGGAGCAGAAGTATAGAACCATCCTCAACATGGTTCATAGTATGCTTAAAAGTAAGAGTACGGAGAAGGAGTTTTTGGCCGAGGCTGTTGTATATGCCATGTATTTGTCTAATCTTTCCCCATCGAGGAGTGTTCAAGACATAACTCTACAAGAAGCTTGGAGTGGTAAGAAACCTAGTGTTTTTCATTTATGTGTTTTTGGTAGTATTGCCTATATTCATGTGCCAGATGAGAAGAGATTAAAACTTGAGGAGAAAAGTGAGAAGTTTGTTTTCATCGGTTATGATGCAAATTTTAAAGGCTACAAGTTTTACAATCCTTGCAATGGAAAGATTGTTAGAGATGCGAAATTCAATGAAGGAAGTTCGTAGGATTGGAATGTTCTGAAAAATGAAGAATACATGATTCTTCCTTTCCAAGAAGGAGACTTTCGCCAAAACGCAAGTGAAGAGGCAATGGAAGACAAGAAATAGAGGCATGCAATAGATGAGGAGATCTGAGTAATAAAAAAGAACAATACATGGGAGCTAGCCTCTCTTCCTGAAGGGCAAAAAACAATTGGAGTGAAATGGGTGTAAAAAGTAAAGAAAAATACTCGAGGAGAAGTAGAGAAATACAAGGCAAGACTTGTTGTCAAAGGTTATAACCAAAAGCATGGCATTGACTATGATGAGGTCTTTGTCCTCGTTTCTCGCTTGGAAACCATTCAATTAATCATTTCCTTGGCAGCTCAAAATAAGTGGAAAATTTATCAAATGGACGTCAAGTCCGCTTCCTTGAATGGATACCTTGAAGAAGAAGTGTACGTTCAACAATCATTGGGTTATGTTGTCAAGGAACATGAAGATAAAGTTTTGAAGTTGAAGAAAGTGTTATATGGCTTGAAGCAAGCGCCTAAAGCATGGTATAGCTGGATTGACAAGTATTTTCAAGATCATGGATTCATCAAATGTCCACATGAGTATGCTCTTTACGTTAAAAATGACGCATTTAGAGGTTTTATGATTGTGTGCTTGTACGTTGATGACTTGATCTTCACTGGCAACATTGAAAACATGTTTGATGAATTTAAGAGAATGGTGTGTCAAGAATTTGAGATGACTGACATTGGGCTCATGTCATACTACCTCGGAATTGAAGTAAAACAAAATGGAGAAGACATTTTTTATTTTTCAAGAAGCTTATGCAAAAAAAGTTTTTGAAAGATTCAAAATGCAAAATTGCAATCCGGTGAGTACTCCCATTGGGTGTGGAACAAAGATGTCAAAACATGACGAGAGCATGAAAGTGGATCCATCTCTCTATAGACAGCTTGTTGGAAGCTTGAAATATTTGACTTGTACAAGACTTGATATTCTTTATGGTGTTGGTCGTGTTAGCTGTTATATGGAGGCACCAACTTTAACTCACTTGGAGATTGCTAAAAGGATATTTCCCTACATTAAAAGTACCCTTGATTATGGCTTAGCTTATTATTCTTCTACAAATTTCAAGCTTCATGGATATAGTGATAGTGATTGGGCTAGTGATATTAATGATTGAAAAAGCATCACTGGATTTTTATTTTTTATGGGTAACACCACTTTCACTTGGTATTCAAAGAAGCAGCCCATTGTGACCCTCTCTACTTGTGAAGCTGATTATGTTTCTGCTGCATCGTGTGTTTGTCATGCCATTTGGCTACGAAAATTATTGGAGATGCTTTATATGCCTCAAAACAAAGCTTCACCAATATATGTTGATAAAAAGTCAGCTATTGCTTTGGGTAAAAATCCTATGTTCCACGATCGAAGCAAGCATATAGATACTAGATTTCACTTCATTAGAAAGTACATTGAGAACAAAGAAGTTGAGCTTGCTTATGCAAATACCAATGATCAAGTAGCAAAAATTTTCATCAAACCATTTAAGAATGATGATTTTGTAAGATTGCGTACTTGGATTGGAGTTATCAAGAGGGAATCAAGATTAAGAAGGGGTGTTAGAAATTAAACTTGATTCATGAATGATGAAAAAAATTAAATTTGATACATGAATTAGTTTATTTAATATTCATGCATTTATTTAAATCATGTACCCAAATGGTTCTTTGTATCCTATCATTCATAGTATGTAGGAAATGTCATTAATTAGACTCTTAAGTTCATACAATGTATTTGGGATCCTTTGTACCTATAAAGGCCTTATGCTTGAGACATTTTATAGAGCCAATCCATAGAATACAAATATTTTTGAGAATTTTCTGAATTTTTCTCTCGAGTCTTTCATCCCACAGTTTTTTTTTTCCAATAAAATGTCTCGTATCATCATTGTCTATTATATTGCCATTTATTATCTACTTCAATGTCCAATGGTGGAGTTGTTGAATTTGTATAAAATGATATATTTTGAGGTTTTGATTGATGTTTTGTCACTCATTTGAGTGCTTGTCACTTTTTAAAATTTTTGTCATTTTTTTGAGTGTTTGTCACTTTCTTTTTTCTTTTTTCTTTTTTTTTTTTTTAAATTTCTGTCACCTTTTTTTTGAGTGGCAAACATATGTTTTAATTGATTTTGTCACTTTTTAGAATTTTTGTAATTTTGTAAGTGTTTGTCACTTTTGTGAATAATGCTTGTCACCATTTTTTATTTTTATTCTATTTTTATTATTTTTTTATGTCATGTTGCAGTAACATCAAGCGTTTATTAGACTTTGCATTAAGATGAGTCTTAACTATGACCAAGGCTACATCCATGGCCTTTAATCATATTTCTTGTCGTGTTAAAATCTTATAGATTCTTTTGATTAGGCAAGCCTTGACGACCTTGGAATCCTTTCGTTTTTCCGGGCCTCGGTCCATGACACATGGGCATGCAATGTAACCCTTTACTGTGAATGACATGGCATTCTGGTTATTTCTTAGACCACCTTCTAAAGCTCTTTTATGATGAACAACATCAACATTTTCAACTTGATTCTTTTTTTTTTCCTAAACGAATTTGCACATGATTACATTTTTTTATTTAATTTTTATCCTACACTAACGTATTTGTTTTTTAACAAACTATATAGAGCAGACACTAAAGAGCATAACTGATACGAGCTTCTCAAAATTAGTAAAGGAGTTTTGCACTCCAGGTCATAGTGTTTTTTATTGTTATACATGAACTTTGAAGTCCGTTTATGCTATCTTAATCGACTATGTACGTATATTCAAGTGAAAGCACACGGAAGGAGAACATGGGGAGATAGTGTGTTCCTACTTATCTTGTTTATTTGAGTCTCTTTGTAACCATATTTGTAGGTGCGGAGCTATGATAAGTTTATTGTTAGCCAGATAACAATCTCTAAAATTGGTGGCAAGTGGATTCAAGATAAGCATTTAACAACGCCGTTGTTGGAAACAAGTTTTTATCCGCATATTACATGGTTCCTCTTTACATGTTTTGATGTTCTCATTCTCCTTTTGGCATGTATAACGTATGCAAAAAATGCTCATTTTTCCTAAGAGTTATTAACCATCCAAAATAAATTACTTGAGATTCTTAATTGTTGAAAATAAAATTTTAGTTCTAAAAATTTCCTAGCAAATTATATTTTTAGATTACATGGCTAAACATGGTTCATGGCCAAATAAAGTTTCTGGGTTCAAAATTTTGGCTGCATCCATTATTGAAAGTTGTACATGAGATACCGTTTGACGAAAAACAAGTTGACAAGCATGATAGCATGTTCGGGGCATGTCAAAATAAAAATCAAAGTAGATAAGTATGCGTCTTTTCTAAGAGGTTAGATGAATTAGTCTTTTAAACTCTTACCTCAAATTCGGTTGATTCAGATGGGAACAATCAAACATGAATGAATATGAGTGTGATTTTTTAGATAGATGGAATTAGAAGAAAGGACGGATGCATATGGGTCAAGTGATCCCACAAAATTTTCTTACATTATAATTTGTTTTCCTTAATTCTAGATGTTGACCTTTCTCTCTCCTCTTCCTGTTCGCAAGCACGACCAATTCAAAGAACAGCACCAAATAAAAATCCTTTTTCACCGATCTCTATTCCTTACCTAGAGTTTTCCAAATCTCTCCTCTCCCTTTCATCTCACAAACATTGTGCACCACTACACCTCGCTTCATCTCATCCACTTGACCTCAGGTAACATTTAACTATTCTAGAGTATTTCATATATAAAAAAAAATAATGCTATAAAATAATTCAGAAACATATAATTTATTTCCTTATTCCCATCCAGAAATTGGTTATGAATTTGTTGAGTGGTGATAAAATACGAACATGCCCACTTTAATAGAAACTTTTATGTTGGTGTTATTGATATGTGCGTTGTTTGTGTATATTGGCCTAATCTATGTGCGTTGTTTGTGTATGTTGGCCTAATCTATGTGCGATATTTGTGTACTTTGGCCTAATCTATGTGTGATATTTGTGTACTTTGGCCTAATCTATTTCAATTAAAGGACCAGAACACAAAATTGTTTGTTTTATTTTTGACTAATTAGGTTATAATTTAATATTTCCAAGATAAAAAGTTGAGGCTTTGATCGACTCTATATGTAAAGTGAATAGAAAGTGGGTTGTGAATTTCTGAGGTAAAACTATCACTATGTTACTATGCTGCATATCGTTATTGTAAGAAGAAATACAACGTTCATGGAGCTTGAGGGACTAATTACGAAGAACTAAGTTAGTTGACAGCATACAACACTATAAAGAATTTAGAATCATTGCTATGGTCATCATGCCCAAAGTTTGCATGCGCTAGAAATAAATTTAACATATCAAAATCTGTATGGAAGTTGTTACACCTATATATTACATGACATAAATATGACCAAAGGTCCCAAATATACCAATGTGGCTCACATCTTGGGTTTGGACTTGACCTATTAACCCACACAGTCCATTAACCCAATTGGACCATTTTCACTTTCCTACATATACATGACTTCACTTCACAAAATGGTTATGAATTTGTTGAGTGGAGTTAAAATACGAACATGCCCACTTTATAGAAATTTTATGCTGGTGTTATTGATATGCGCGTTGTTTGTGTATATTGGCCTAACCTATGTACGTTGTTTGTGTATTTTGGCCTAATCTATGTGCGATGTTTGTGTACTTTGGCCTAATCTATTTCAATTAAAGTATACCCTAAAATTGCTTGTTTTATTTTTGATTAGTTAGGTTATAATTTAATAATTCCCGGATAAAATGTTGAGGCTTAGATCGACTCTATCTGTAAAGTGAATGGAAAGTGGGTTGTGAATTTCTGAGGTAATACTATCACTCTGTTACTATGCTGCATATCATTATTGTAACAAGAAATGCAACGTTCATGGAGCTTGGGGGACTAATTATAAAGAACTAAGTTTGTTGACAGTATGCAACACTATACAGAATTTTGAACCATTGTTATGGCCATCATGCCCAAAGTTTGTTTGCACTAGAAATAAATGTAGCATATTAAAATCTGAATGGAATTTTGTAGCGAAAATCCCTCAATAAATTTTGATTTTGGGCTCAGAAAACAATCAAACGAACACCAGTTTACCTTGGCTCGACCCAAGAATTCTCCTTCACTTTGGACTGCCCAAAATCTCTCGAACTCCACAAAGGAAAAGGGATGGTGGTGGTGATAGGGAGAAGAAGAAACAACAATGGTGGACTCACTTCAACAACCACCAAGTCGGCCGTCCCCTCACCTCTCTCGATCGTCTCTCCTTCTCTCAACACATACCCACACACCACCATAGAAAATAGCTGCAAGAAGATGGGTATATATAGGATAGGTTAGATACACAACTTGGGCCAAGGACTTATGGAAATAGGCTTATACTTAACCTAAACAATTGGGCTACGAATTAATCCAAAACCCACAATCTAATAACCTAACTACAACTTGGACCATCCACAAGTTTAGGCTATTTCTAAGTCGAGCCAAGTCCATTGTGTCGATAAATAATTCGACAACTGTTTTAAATCATCGTTCAGATTATTGGGTATCAAAACTCGACAATTTTTACCTTGATGCCCAATAATCCGCAAGCAAACAAAATACAAAGTTTATACTTACACAAATCAAGGTAATCCAATAAAATTGGTATCACAAACCTTACCTCATATTTCAAACCTGAAACACAAACTATACCTGCTTCATGTACTCATCAGGGCTAAAGTAAAGAAACAAGTATTCACAGTGAACAAATAATCATGCGATGAAGATATTATATAGGATAACACAGAGATCCTTTCAAAATCATGTTCACATAAAACTACATATTAACACCAAGTTAATCAACACACGGTCAAACACATATGCAACAAATGCATAAATGACCTCATAAAAGATCTCACCACACTTATCCTATCCCATTTCGTATTAATCCCACATCGAGAACACATATCTCCTCTCATCGCCTACCATGCTCACTAGATAATCACTCAACTCATGTCTATCTGGCAAGTCACAATAGGTCCTAAGCTCACGGGATAATTCTCTATCACCACATTACTTTTCTCAACTTTCGTGGATAATGGGTCTCCTCCTAACAGAAGTGATAGATTTGCCTCTCTCACACTCCACCTGATCCAGGTCTCTTTCACAGATAAAAGATTCCAACATTTGATCACCTCTCTACTCGTGATCTAAATGTCAAACTCCATATCCCCTGGTACAAATCACAATGTACCCCTAGGCATCTAAACTCCACCTTACCAAAAGACATCCTCACTGCTAGTGCATTACAAAGTCACTATGACAAATCAATACCTTTTGGCGACCACAAAGGTTAGGGATCAATTTAAATTGACCCACGCACCCCAAGGTTACTCCAATCACCAATGCTCCAAAAATTCACAAAGGAAAGGGTGAATGTGGCACTCATAGCGAGAATCGAAGAAAGAATTGGTTACTTCACTACACTCACAAAGAGGCTTACAAAGAGAAAGAAGATAACCTTAACATGACTATCTCACAGAATCTCACAAACCACACATGCTCACAAAGATAAATGAGAAAACGGTTGCTCATCTTTCTTCTCACTACCACACTCTCCCACCACTCACAGAGCAAACAGAGTACGCCACAAATTTCAATCCATTATGCATGCAAACACATTACACAAAGTAATAAATCACTCTAATTCATACAATTACACACATCAAATATATTGAAAGTGTAATATATCAATATTACAACAGAATTAAGTGATCACATACATGCAGAAATGATTACACACAAATGCAATACAATAACAAGGTTTCCTTTTTGGATAAACCTCACTAGGGTCTTCACTCAACCCTAAATCCACATTCGCCTTATCTCTCTCTTATCTTTCATTTTATTATCATTTCTAGGATAGTCTCTTTTAGCTATGTTTAAATTTTATCACAATTAAAAAAAAATCTTATTTTTCGCATTTGCCTTAGACCTTCACATGCCACCAATATCAAATAATGACCACAAGCAAAGTACAGACATGATTCACACAAAATAGTCTAACAAACTTTCCTAAGGTCACATATAATTCTAAAGGTGTAGAAAAATTGGTAACAAATTCACAAAGAATTTAAGGAAAATAATTAACATATAATTCCTAGGTCTAGCAATAAGTAATGGTTACCCCTTCACGGTAAACCCAAACCTAACGTCACCCCACACGATGAATTCTAATGCGAGAAATAAATAATTAACATAACAACATTTTTAATTGCAATAATAAAAGGCAAAGAACACGATACCTAGCGGACTACGTCTGAAGGTCCGTAAATATGGAGACATGTGAATTCACAACTTTAGGACTATCACTATTCTTCCCAAAGCTTTCAGCAATCGCGGTAACACAAAACGACATCCAACACCCGAACGTCCAATGGCAAAATCGTCCAGCTTTCACTGAATTGGTTGAAACTGAAATCCAATAATACCTCAAGGTCCATCACATCATCAGGAATATTTTGTCTGAAGATGTCATTGCCAGATTTTGCATGACGCGCTGGTCACGTGCTCGCTAGAGTTCTCTACGCGTCGTCGACGTCGGCCACGCGCCACACTGCCTGAATCGCCTCGGTCTATACAGTCTAATGGTAGTGTCCATTTTTCCAAACTCTTTTTAGTTTCACCAGAAAACGCAAGAAACAGATTTAGGTAAAAAATTTCAAAATTCCAAAATTCTGTCCAGTTTTTTTTCCCGATTTCCAGCATCATTTTGGACTATCTCCAGTCAGCTTTCTCCCCAAAAATCGCATATTTATCAACAACACAAGCTCTGATACTAATTGTATTAAAAATCCCTCGATAAGTCTTGATTTCGAGCTCAAAAAATTCAAACGAACACTGGTTTACCTCGGCTCGACCTAAGAACTCTCCTTTACTTTGGACTGTCCAAACTCTCTCAAACTCCACAAAGGAGAAGGGATGGTAGTAGTGATAGGGAGAAGAAGAAGCAACAATGGTGGACTCACTCCAACAACCATCAAGCCGATTGTCCCCTCACCTCTCTCGGCCCTCTCTCCCTCTTTCAACACACATTCGCACACCACCATAGAAAATGGCTGCAAGAAGATCGGTATATATAGGATAGGTTGGATACACAACTTGGGCCAAAGACTTATGCAAATGGGCTTCTACTTAACCTAAACAAATGGGCTACCAATTAATCCAAAACCCACAATCTAATAACCCAACTACTACTTGGACCATCCACAAGTTTAGGTTATTTTCGAGTCGCGCTATGTCCATGGTGTCGATAAATAATCTGACAACTGTTTTAAATCATCGCTCGGATTATTGGGTATCAAAACCCAACAAAGTTGTTATACCTGTATATTACGTGAGATAAATACGATCGAGGGGTCCCAGATATGCGAACATGGCATCAATATTCAATTGATTGAGCCTATTTAATAAAGCAATCACATAAATGGTTTGGACTTGACCTATTAACCCACTCGATCCATCAACCCATTTGGTGTATTTCCACTTTCCCACATATACACGACTTCGCTTGACAAAAAGGTGAAAATTAATAACCCTAGCCAAATTTTCTCTCCTTCTTGCACTCTCTTTATTTCTCTTATGGTCATTGACTTGACCGCTAAAATACAAACGGTGGCTGGACCTTTTTTTTGTCAAACTGCCTTTGCTTCTTAACATGGCGTTGATTATGCTTAAAGTATAATGCGGTAATTGTAGTACAGCTTTGGAGTGTCGTATCCACAAGGAGATGAAAATAATCCAAAGGTCCAAAAGGTGATGGCTCTCTCAAAATTTGTAATGATTTTATGGTTTGAGTGAAATCAAAGTTTACATAGTGAAATTAAATCAATGTATATGAAAGTGAAACATCGGAATTTCCCCAAATTGTTTGTGTCATTCAACATGATAAATTCATATGTTTTCACTCAATTAAAGACATTAAATGTAAGTTTTAATCGGAAGATATAACATTAAGCACAAATTCAATTCTACGGTAATTCTAGAAATCAAGTTTCCTAAAAACAAATTCACACAATTAATTATTGAAATCAGATTAAAAAATGACCATATATATAGGCATAAGGTAGTAGAGAATCACACCAATAATTTTAAGTAATTGAAATTTCAATTCAACAAATATTTCGAATATTCGATAGAAAAAGCGTGACTGAGTCTATGAAAATTCTAATAAATGTTAAACTAATGTCAAAACTCATTGAATTAAAGGATGTCGAAATCACCAAAACCGATTGAGTTCCTTCATAGCTTCACCAAAGTCCATAGTTTTCCATAGAGTTTCTTGAGAACCAAGGTGAAAAAATGGGTCTGGAGGAGTCTGACTGTGTTCTGGGTCGATACAGGGTTTAAAAGTCGTGAAAAATTCAGTTACCGTAAGAGTTTGATCGAAAATAGGAAACTAAGATTTGGCCCTCGAATGAACCTTACGTACGCATGGTTCTAATGGTGCGTATGTACAGTAGACTTGTTTAAGCCTCAGTAGTGGATTTTTGGAATCTCACATACGCAAGGCTTGCAGGCCTATGCTTATGCATAGTATAAATTTTTCTCCGTTGGACAGCTTTCAGTATTTTGAACATATCTTCCTTTCCTGATGTTCGATTGAGGTGATTCAAGTTGAGTCGGAAAGCTAACTCAAAGATTTACAATTTTTATTCAGATGTCATCTTCCAATTCGATCGTATGACATGTCACAAACAGGTCCCAATATGAGGCTAAAAATCTATGCTTAACTTCATCGACAGGGAATTGATGTGTGATCATACTTTGACGATATTTCATCCCTTTGACCTCTTTCCTCATCCGCTTGACCTCTAACACTTTAGAATCTTGATCGTAAGGTTAAGCACAAGTTTAGAGTATTTGCACTTTAGTCCTCGAACTTCATTTCTTCAATTCTCGACTGCTTTTCTTGTTTCCCTTGGTCCAAAACTTTAATTCTTCAGTCAATTAGCCTTCAAATCTTTTACATCTTCATTTTTCCTTTCGGTTCAACTTTTGGGGAATTTCAATTTAGTCCCTGAACTTTTACTTTTCTCCATTTTGGTCATTTTTCGCTCTTTTCTCCTAATTTTCGTCATATTTATTCATTTGTAACCTAAATCAAAATTAAGGGTACCTAGTGCATTTAGGCATCAATAAATCATGCAAATGAAAGAATAAATGAATGAATTACTTAATAATTTGTGATATTATCACACCCCAACTTGCTTATTGTTAGTCCCTAGCAATTTTACAAGACAATTGAATGAGTGGGTCACGCTTCAATTCAAATTGTTATGTCCCAATTCAACCACAGTCCATGCCCTTTTCAAAACTCAACAGCACAAGAGATTAACCATGTCATGATCATCAGGACATCAAAAGCACTTACAAATTGTGTGAGTGTGTGTCAAGCCATAGCCATTTTACCGCTAACCCTAACACATACAACATCGAGTGAGTCTCAAGCTAAAGGTCCAGCCTCGTAACTCACGGGTATCAAAGTGTTTAGTGCAGAATTTCTCTCTATGGAGTTGTTAAAGATACACACTCAGAACATGGTGGCTTAAACATTTATGAACAAGCAACATGCAAACATTGATCACACGACAGGCATACTACCAATTGAGAATTCATCATCTTCTTACCACAAATCGACTTGAGATCAAAACAGTCAATGCAAAGGGTGTAAAAATGGTTAAGTTGGGTTATATGAAGAGTAGGGTAGAATGAATTTAAGGACTTCTAAGTATCTAGCTAAGCATTTCAACAAGTATTTCAACATATCGTTCCTTACATCAATGCATTCTCAACCTTTGAATTCTCAAAAAATTTACTTTCTTTTTTCTTTTTTTTTTCCCTCTTTTTTAATCAGTTTTTCGTCTCTCTCTCTCTCTCTAAAGTTTCTCTTCCTTTCGTATCTTCTCGCTTCGCCTTAGCACCTATCAATTCTTATTACCTTTCTTCATTACTTTTCTTCTCACAAAATCATTTTATACCCACTATACACTTGGAAGCACTAAAGATAGAAAATAAATGTTTATAGGCTTTATTCCAATATGAAAAGGTTTGAATAACTTAGGCGCATGAAAAGAAATGATATGTATGTGTATTGGCTCAAAGTGGCTACCAGGGGATTATGAAAAGAAAAACTAGTTAGAAAGCTCAAATTCAACCCTAAATTGATTGTTATCATTTTCCAAGTACAATTTACCGTCATACCACATACCATGTAATGTTATTCTCAGAAGGAGTTTCCACTTCACACAATCAATTCTTTTACAAGAAAGATGTAGTAGGTGTAACGCCCTGACCCGCAAGGACCGGAATATCGCTAGATTTATTGTACTTTTAGCCATAAACTAAAAAAAATAGCTAAACTTTTGAAGGAAATTATAAAGATTTAATTTAAGAATATTTTTTTTAAAAGAACAATAAATGACAACATAACTCAATACAAAAGAAACTAATTCCTAATGTCTTCATGTGACATTCATGCATAAATACATTTTTGTTACGTGAAATTCTAGGCAAGAATTTAAAAATAAATGTTGTTGTTTGACTTCCCATTTTTGCTCGGTAAGTTTTAAAGTAAACTCGTTTACATAGTAATCTAGGTCGAAATTTCACGAAACTTTAAGAGAAAGTAGAGAACTTTTCATAATATAACATATCCAAAATTCAGCTTTCGTTGGCAACATATGAGATGTTAAAATATTTTTCAAAATCTCGCAGCGACTTGATTTAGGAAGTAACCCAGTACAGTATACTTAAGGTGGCATATAAAATTCCATAAATATTGGATTGACATGATTTTGAGTTTATTTAGCAGCTAATCCATGAGGATATTAAATCCCACTGGTTTTGTCCAAAAAACTCAAGTAACAATTGAGTTACGAATTTTTAAGTTCAATGACAGAAACTGGAATTTTCAGAAAACAACAACACTATGTTTACTTAAAGTGACATATAGAATTTTACCGACATCGGATTGATATGATTCCAAGATTATTCAGTAGCTAACTTATGAGGCAGTTCCTATTTCACCTTCAGAAAGAATATCGGGACTTGGCTGAGGCATGCCTCTGAGTTTCTACTTTGAATGATGAAAATTTGCTATTCTCAAAGATAGACTTTCACCCGATCCCTACTTTCTAAGAAGAGATGTCCTCAGCTCGACTACTCTTCATCAGAGGCCCCGTCTCGACTGTTGCCTCTTATTGACTGTGTGCCATTACTTACCTCAGCTGTCCAGTCGGACTGTTTGTCCTGCCCACTGATGCTCTGCCTCTAATGCTACTCGTATACACCATTAGGTTTGTTCAAAATTCAAAGTAACAAATTAGTTATGAATTTTTAAATTCTGAGCATAAACTGAAATCTCTAAGAAAACAGTAACATTAAATAGTTGACATTTTTTTTGTAGACGATGTTTCGTAAGTAAATTCTAGATCACATATATATATTTTTAAACATAACCTATTCATAAGAAAATGTTCCTAGAAATAGTTTCATATACGATGTCCATAGAAAAGTAATTAATAGGAAACACAAATATTTCATAATCAATTTAAAGTTGTTAATTCACCGGCTTTTCCATGTCAAATTGCATCTTCAACCACCATCATCCGCGCCCCCAACAAAAGAACAAAATCAACCTGTAAGAAGGGATTTAATCCATGAGTTTGAAACTCAATAGATATTATCGGTGCATTTCGTAATCAAATTAGAAAATTCGAACCATGGATTCATACCGTCGCACGTAGATGGATTTCCGGCAAAATCTGATATTTGTAGCATTATCATAACAGGAAGAGCTGGAGAATGATCATTCAAACTATAGTAGTGCCGAAGCACCGTACCAGGAAGTACCATTTCATTCAACTTTTAACGAAAAATCAAATTTGAAAACGAAATAACACTTGCACCTCAAATTTGAATCGATGAAGTTGGTTGGTGAATATTGTTTTCCCGATGGAATCCAAAGCTTTTCCTTTCTTTTTTTTTTTGAAAATCTTTTCCGTGATCAAAGTTGCACCCTTTTTTTTTGTGAAACTTGTATAAAGATATATGTATGAAATGGAATAGGAATATTTTGGAGAAAATGAAAAGTCTACACTTTATTTGTCTTTAAAAAAACGGTGGAATCACCTAAGAAATTGAGAGTAAAGTGAAATTACTTTTGCATTAACTATTGGGCTATTTTATATCACATATAATATAAATTAAAGGAATGTGAATAGCTTGAAAAAGACGGAAAATCAGTCCCAATTTCAAGAAAAAAACGTTGGCAGCATTTAACAATCAAAGTTACACTTTATGCCTTTTCATTTCCACTCAATTTAAAAGAACTTGAATGCATTTTAAAACAAAGATTTTAAGTTGCATAACATGTTATCACGTGTGTGTATAGTTTTGGGATTTAAATGACTTGTCTATACCAACTAATTAGATTAATTGTTTGATTATTCAATCTAAAGTTATTTTTAACATGTAGTTGTTATGTGTGTGTATATAATAATATATATTTATCATTTAAAAAAATAACATGTATGCAAATCAATTTTATATTTTTTTCCATACATAAAAATAAATTTTCACCGTCCGGTCCAATCTTTGGGAAAAAACATTAAATTATACCGTCCAACTTCATCAAATAATTTTTAAAAACATGTATGGTGGCTGAACCTGGGTTGCGCGTTGAACCACCATAAGATTGTAAATAAATTCATTTTAAAACATATTGGACTAATATTGAGCTTTCATTTCTTATGTGGGTCGAGCATGAGGTTCATCTATAGGCTAGGCTCCTGATGCTAGATCGTCACATTAAAATATGAGCCTAATTTCATTTTATTTTTCAGGCTTCTACAGCAGGAGATTTCTCTAGCTACATGTGTTAAACTATCATCTTACCACAAGGCTTGAGTGCACAAAAAGAAATTTAGCAAGTGTCCTGATATCTAAATTCTCATAAACATAATCAACTCCTAGTGGCATATTTTGTGCTAGTACGGGATAGACATACACGAAATCAGAAGTGCAAGCAAAAATTTTCACCATTCAATGATTACACAATTTACTATGCAATTCACAACAAAATGTATCCTTCCCATAACTAAATGTTACATTGTCTTCAATGCATAAACATGTCTTCAAAAAAAAAAAAAAAAAGAAAGAAAGGTATCACCTGAGTACTGCAGTGAATTAACTTGAGCTCAAAGGATAGAAAGCCTGAAAGATCTCAATGGATGGATAATGCAAGGAATAAAAATAAACCCAAAAATGAATGTAAAACATACTAAAAAGAAAAATCTAAAACTAATATACAAGAAAGTAAAGTGAAAGATGAACCTGAGTAAAGCTAAGGGTGGTAAACAGGATCTGCAAGAGAAATTTATTCCGTTGCAGGCATAGGTTGCCCATAAGCTATTTTAAGACGCTATCCATTTACTTTGAACACCCTACCATCATTAGGATCCTCAATTTCAACCATCCTATTTTCAAAAGTTCGTGTTACCACAAAGGGGTTAGTCTACCTAGAACTAAGTTTTCTAGCATGGTTGTGGAGTCTAGAATCATACAAATACACTTTTTGATTTGGTTCAAAAGTCTTTCTCAAAATGTGTTTATCATGAAAATCTTTTATTTTTTCCTTGTAGATTCTAGAGCTCTCGTAGGCCTCATTTCTCAACTCCTCTAACTCAACCAATTGAAATTTCCTAAGCTTACCTCCCTCTTCTATGTCAAAGTTAAAATGCTTAATAGCCCAATAGGCTTGTGTTCAAGCTCTACAGGTAAATGGCAAGGCTTTCCAAAAATGAGTTTATATCGTGACATGCCTAGGGAAGTCTTAAAACCCGTATGGTAAGCCCAAAGCGCATAA
This sequence comes from Olea europaea var. sylvestris, assembly GCF_002742605.1. Taxonomy (NCBI): domain Eukaryota; kingdom Viridiplantae; phylum Streptophyta; class Magnoliopsida; order Lamiales; family Oleaceae; genus Olea; species Olea europaea. The sequence goes on along the minus strand of NC_036257.1, from coordinate 4,021,343 downwards.
CTTAATCTTAAAGACCAATCTTTAAGATTATGGTTCACTATCTTTTCAAAAATTTGTTTAATTTCCCTATTAACCAATTCTACCTATCCACTAGTTTGAAGGTGGTAAGCAGTGGAAATTTTATGAATGACTCCATATTTTTTCATTAGTGCTTCGTAGGATCGATTGCAAAAGTGTATGCCTCTATCACTAATAATGACACGTGGTATACCAAACCTAGACACGACATTTTCTTTGAGGAATTTAACAACCTTTTTATTGCCATTAGCCCTACAAGCAGCTGTTGCCTCTACCCATTTAGACACATAATCCACCGCCACAATAATGTATAGATAACCAAAAGAAGGTGGAAAGGTCCCATAAAGTCAATCTCCAACAATCAAATACTTCTATCACTAAAAGGGGTTTAAAGGCATCATATTATGCCGAGACACAGCACCTAATTTTTGACATCTTTCACAAGATCTACAATAGGTATTAGTGTCTTTAAACAAGGTAGGCCAATAAAAGCTGCATTGCAAAATTTTTGTAGCACTCTTTTTTATAGAAAAGTGGCCACCACATGCCTGGGTATGATAGAAACTCAGTATTTTAGGTATTTCTTCATTGGGGACACAACGTCTCAAGATTTGGTCAGGGCAGTACTTAAATAAGCATGAGTCATCCCAATAAAAATTACGTCCCTCAACCAAAAACTTTCTCTTATCCTGTGTACTCCATTCCTTCAGGATTTCACCTGCAGTTAAGTAGTTCACAATGTGAGTAAACCATGGTAGAGAAGAAACAGAAAATAAATTCTCATTTCAGAATTCATCTTTGATTGACAAGGTGTTTTTATTGTCTTCAAAGTTCAGCCTTGACAAATGGTCTGCAACAACATTCTCCACTCCTTTCTTTTCTTTGATGGTGATGTCAAACTCCTGCAAAAACAAAATCCACCATATTAACCGCGCCTTAGCATCCTTCTTTGTAAGAAGATACTTAAGGGCTACATGATCTGAAGAACCAATCAAATAAGATCTAAACTTGTCGAGTACAAAGACTATAGCTAGTAGTTCTTTTTTAGTTGTGGAATAGTTCATTTGAGCATTGTTAAGAGTTCTACTAGCATAGTAAATGACAAAAGGCTTACCCTCTCTTTGTTGTCCCAGTACAACACCTACTGCATAATCATTGGCATCACACATAATTTCAAATGGTAGGGACCAATCAGGTGGTTGCATGATCCATGTAGAAGTGAGCTTGTTAATCAGTGTTTTAAATGCAGCATTCCAGGTCCATTCAAAAGTGGCTTCTTTACTTAGAATGTTAAACAATGGTTTAGATATGGATGAAAAGTTCTGTTTAAACCTCCTATAAAAACTTGCATGACCTAGGAATGATCTGATATCTTTAAGAGTCTTAAGTGTAGGCAATTTAGAGATTAGTTCAATTTTTGATTTGCCAATCTCTGTTCCTTTAGAAGAAATTACATGTTCTAAGACAATTCCTGAGGGTACCATAAAATGACATTTCTCCTAATTCAAAACTAATTCTTTTTCTTCACATCGGGTCAAGACTTTCTTCAAGTTAAACAGGCATACATCAAATGAGATTCTAAACACTGTCAAGTCATCCATGAAAACTTCCATGCACTCCTCTACCATGTCAGTAAATATGTTTATCATGCATCTTTAGAATGTGACAGGGGCATTACAAAGACCAAATGGCATCCTACGAAACGCATAAGTATCAAAGGGACAAGTAAATGTGGTCTTCTAAGGCTATTTCAATTTGATAGTAACCAGAGCAGCCATCTAGAAAATAATAAAAGGGATAGCTAGCCACATACTCCAAAATTTGGTCTAAAAAGGGAGGGAAAAGTGGTCCTTGTGGGTGGCAGCATTCAACTTCCTATAATCAATGCACATGCGCGTCCAGTCACTATTTTTGTTGGGACCATTTCACCTATTTCATTTTTTACCACTGTGACACTTGACTTTTTAGGGACTACTTATGTAGGACTAACTAATTTACTATCTACAATAAGATAAATGATACTTGCATCTAATAGTTCTAGCACTTCAATTTTCACATCTTCTTTCATTATGGGGTTTAGCCTACGTTGTGGGTCTTTTTTAGGGGTGATTCCTTTTTCTAAGTGAATCCTATGTGAGTAAATTAAAGGACTAATACCCTTAATGTTAGCAATGGTCCAGCCTAATGCAGATTTGTGTTCATTCAAAATGTTTAAAAGTTTCTTACATTGCAATGCATTCAATTTTGAAGAAATAATCACAGGAAAAGTATCACCTGGTCCAAGGAATTCATGCTTTAATCCTGGGGACAGCGGTTTCAACTCTGGTTTGGGGTTCTCAATGTTTGATGGTTGCTGTCCTTCTTCCTTTCTAGCAATTCTTCAAACTTAGGTTGCCAGATGTGTGTACCTCAATCATGTGTGTGGTGGCACTCATCATTTTCTATTGGTTGGTTAGTAATGTGGAAAATGTTGACTTCTAAAGTGATATTCCCAAAAGTTAATTTCATTAGACCATTCTTGCAATTTATAAGAGCGTTAGCTGTGGCAAGGAAATGTCTACTAAGAATAATAGGAATTTTATAATCAACATTCACATCAACCTTCACATCCAAGACTAAGAAATCAACAGGGTAGTAAAATTTATCAATTTGAACCAACACATCTTCAACTACGCCCCTAGGTCTTACAGTGGACCTATCAACTAGTTGTAGAACCATAGAAGTGGGTTTAATTTTACCCAGACCTAACATCAAGTATATGGAATGGGGCATGAGATTAACACTGGCTTCTAAATCAAGGAGAGCTTGTACAAACCCATGGTTTCGGATGATGCAAGAAACAGTTGTCCAGCCAGGGTCCTTACATTTCGATGGGATTCTTTGTTCAATCACAGCACTCACCTATTTGCTAAAGAAGGCAGTCTTTTTGGCAATGTGTCTCTTTTCCACAGTGCACAAGTCCTTAAGGATTTTAGCATATGTAGGAACTTGTAAAATTACATGCAAAAGTGGTAGATTGATTTTTACTTGCCTAAGTTGTTCGAGGATCTCACTGTGTTGATTGACTGATTTCGGGCTAAGCTTAAGGACTTAAGGAAAAGGTACTCTAGATGGATTTCTTACTACCTCATCACTAGGGCTACTTTCTTCAGAGTCATTAAACTCTTTTCATTTTCCCTAGGTTTGGAAGTTGGTTCTATAACCTTCCTCATCGAGTGTGATGGCGTTTACTTCCTTAAGGCTGCTCTCTCCCGAACCTGAGGTTTGAGCCATGTGTTGTCCCTTAGGATTTGGTTGAGCCTGTGCTGGAAATTTTCCATGTTCTCCTACAGCTAGGGCATTGGTCAGTTTAGAAACATGATTTTTTATCTCCTTATTTTCCTCCACTACCTGATTAATCATAGCCTCAAACTTCTCACTGGTCTTGCCTTGTGCCTATATGAATGCATGTAGGGTATCTTCTACGGAGTTTCTAGAGGGTGTGGGTTGGTATGATGGTGCACTATAAGCTCTATTTGATTGGGCAGTTTGCTAGTTTTCAGATTTCTAGTTGAGATTGGGATGATTTTGCAACCCTGCGTTATAGGTCTCAGAGAAAGGAGAATAGGGCTTCCTATATGTGCCGAAGGCATTACATTGTTCCTCATAAACCACTCTCATCTCAATCAAAGTGGTGTACTCTTGGGCTAGGTGCTCTACTCCACTGCATACAAAACATGGTCCTAAAGATTCAACGTCGAAACAGTTTGTGCAGATTTAGAGCCTTTAGCACACAAGGTTTCAAGTTCTTTGGTATGGGCTTCCACTTTGGCTTTAAGACTATCCTCTTCCCTAAGTTGATAGATATCTGTACTAGTCTATAGGTCGTGACCTATTGGTACTATCAGTGGGGCTAGGTCCAATCCAAGTATGAGCTTTCTCAGCAAGGTCATCTAAATACTCTATGGCCTTATCTGGATCTTTTTGCAGGAAGTCACCGTTATACATAATCTCTACAAATTGATGTTCCCTAGGTGTTAATCCTTCATAAAAGTAACTCACTATACGCTAACTCTTATAACATGGTGGGGGCAAAGGGCTTGTAGTTCTTTAAATCTTTCCTAGGCCTGATATAGGGCCTCACTTTCCTTTTGAGTGAAAGATGAGATTTGCTTCTTAAGGGCGCTAGTCTTATGGTGGGGAAATTATTTATTAAACAATACCTGCATCATTTCAGCCCATATACCAATCAACCATGGTCTCAACGAATATTGCCTGGTCTTTGCTCTCTCTTTAAGTGAAAATGGGAAAAATTTTAAGCTGACTGCATTTTCTTGTATCATGTTGATTGTGGAAGGTTGCACCCACCTCCTCAAATTCCCTAATATGCATATGGATTTTCATTGTCAAGTCCATGAAAAGTGGGAAAAAGTTAAATCATTCCTGGTTTTAGTTCCATATGTGGCATATTCAACGGAAACATTATGAATAATGGCGTGGATGTGTGTGTGGGGTATAGATAATCATGCAAAGTCCCATAAGGCGCATCGATGTGCTCACTATCAGACATTGTGTTATGTGTTGAGGTGTTTGTGGCAATTGATGCAGTAGCAAAATAAGGATTATATCGAGATTCAAACACTGTAAAGGTGCTCCGACAGAACCCCCTTGATCGCCTCAATCCCTACTCATCAAACACAAAAAAGCAAAGAAAATGTGTGAACACAAATAAAAATAACACTAAAAAAATTAAATCAAATAAAAATGAAAAGAAAGGAACGATATCACCTTTTTCGATCGATTCCTTGATTACTCGTACTGTCTCCTTGGCAATGGTGCCAAAATTTGATTACGCGCAAAGTATAACGTGGTAATTGTAGTACAACTTTGGGATGTTGCATCCATAGGGAGATGAAAAATAATCCAAAGGTCCAAAAGATGGTTTAATGATTTAACGGTTTGAATGAAATCAAAGTTTACTTAGTGAAATTAAATCAATGTATATGAAAGTGTAGCGTTGGAATTCTCCCAACCGGTTTGTGTCATTCAACATCATCAATTCATATGTTTTAACTCGATTAAAGACATTAAATGTAACACTTTAGTTGGAAGATATAACGTTAAAGACAAATTCAATTCTATGGTAATTTTAGAAATCAAGTTTCCTAAACACAAATTCGCACAATTAATTATTGAAATCAGATTAAAAAATGACCATTTACATAGGCATAAGCCAGTAGAGAATCACACCAATAATTTTAAGTGATTGAAATTTCAATTCAACAAATATTTTGAATATTCGATAGAAAAAGCGTAACCGAGTCTATGGAAATTCTAATAAATGTTAAACTAATGTCAAAACTCATTCAAAACATGAAAATTTGATTCTAAAACTGTTTAACAATGAAAAACTCAATTACATGAATTAAAGGATGTCAAAATCACCAAAACAGATTGAGTTCCTTCGTAACTTTACCAAATTCCTTAGTTTTCCATGGAGTTTCTTGGTCACCAAGTGAAAAGAATGGATCTGGAGGCGTCTGATTGTGCTCTGGGTCGATTCGAGGTTTAAAAGTCGTGAAAAATTCAATTACCATAAGAGTTTGATCGAAAATAGGAAACTGAGATTCGGCCCTCGAATGAACCATGCGTACACATGGTTCTAATGGTGGATACACACAGTAGACTTGTTTAGGCCTCAGTGTAGGCCTTGCGTACGCGTAGTATAAATTTTTCTCCGCCCAATTACTTTCGGTATTTTGAACATATCTTCCTCTCCTAATGTCTGATTGAGGTTATTCAAGTTAAGTTGAAAAGATAACTCAAAGGACTACAACTTTTATTTAGATGTCATCTTCTAATTCGATCGTATGACGTGCCAAAAATAGGTCCCAATGTGAGGCTAAAAATCGTTGCGTGACTTCTTCAATTGGGAATTGATGTGTGATCATACTTTGATAATATTTCATCCCTTTAACCTCTTTCCTAATCCGCTTAACCTCTAAGACTTTCAAATCTTCATCATAAGGTTAAGCACAAGTGTAGAGTATTTGCACTTTAGTCCCCGAACTTCATTTCTTCGATTCTTGACTTCTTTTATTTTTTCCCTTGGTCCAAAACTTTAATTCTTCAATCAATTGGCCTTCAAATCTTTTGCATCTTCATTTTGCCTTCCAGTTAAACTTTTAGAAAATTGCAATTTAGTCCCTGAACTTTCACATTCCTCCATTTTGATCCTTTTCGCTCTTTTCTCTAATTTTCGCCATATTTATTCATTTGTAACATAAATCAAAATATAAGGGTACCTAGTGCATGTAGGCATCAATAAATCATGCAAATACAAGCATAAATGAATGAATTACTTAACAATTTGTGATATTATCAGGCGTTCAGTATGCAGGTGATATCCGTGTGGAGGAAAAGTGAATGAAATTCTGTTGGCATATTTTTTGAGGTCAACATATTGGCGCCATATGTGGAAAATTGATACATTAAACATATTCTACTACATACAAAAAGCCACCGAAAAAACATTAATTTTTCTGGACAGTTTGCTATACCCAAAAATATCACAGAGATCAACCTCCAAAAAATGAAGAAGGCTATGGTATGAATTTGAAAATTTCCAGAGTCAATGAAATTTTCCAGCAAGGATCTGTCATGAAAATGATTACACAAGCAAATCTGAAAAAGAAAGACTGCCCCTCTTTGATCTTGGATAAAGACAGAACACTAAAGTCAGGAAAATGGGAATTTATTCACAAATGTTGCCCCGATGGGTTTCTGTACAATGAATATGTTTGCTCCCTTCAGCAATATTCACCCATTTTTCGAAAAAATCCAACACCAAATGAAATACAATGCAGGCATTAGTTTGATAGTGAGATAGAGAAGATAGTTATAGGAAAAAGATTTCTTGGCAGCCATTTGGTGGGCATTTTCAATTCCAGTCAAAGCAAAGAAGAAAAGAATTCCAAGCTTGAAAATTGCAACAATTGCACAAAAATGTCATTGTTCTTGTAAAGATAGGAGAGACACTCTCAACTCTGGTTTTCATTATTTATATGGCTACCGTTGCACTCGAAATGCTTGACAAAATGCTATAGTCAACCTTGAAGTTATTGACTTTTTGCAAACATGGACCGTTGCAGGGGCAGACCCACAGTGGGTCTTGGTGGGTCACGTGACCCACCAACTTTCAATTTTTTTGTTTTTGTTTTTGTTTTTTGTTTTTATTAAACCTAGTCTAATCAGGCACTAATTATGAAAACTGATAGTGATCAACAATAGGGATTGAATTTCTTTTGAGTGATGATTAATGGGTTGTTGGGCATATTATGGCTGGTGATTATGTTTGGATTTACGGAGATTGGGAAAGCTTAGAGGAAGTCTTTTCTGATAAGTTGTGGGACAAATTCCAGTGTAATTGTTGATGGGAGGAGAAGGTTTGAATTTGTCTTGTGATTTCTGTCTAATCCTCCTTTATATAAAAGTGGAGCAGCTTGAGAGCTTGCTGAAGCATCATGAAGAGTTGGACTTGGAATCAAAAGCAGATGTTAATCTTCTTGTTAGGGAGGTTAAATCGCTTCGAAGTTTTCAATCAGAATTGAAGCAAGAGGTTAGCAGATTAGCCAAAGAGAGAACCAAACATAACGTACTTTCTACTTTGTTATTATCGAATACTTGCACTCGAAGGTATGGAGACTGGTTCCAGAACCATCCTAACTCTAAATATTGGTTCTAGGACCATCATAATTCTGTGCTTTGTAGATTAAGAAAATACAAAAAATAATTTACAAATGAAAAACATTGAGGAAATATTACATGTTGATGATATTACAACTCATTTAGTTAATCGTTGGTTTGAAACTGTCAATGGCTTGAATTAACATAGCTTTCCGTCATATATTTCTCTCTAGACTGTAAAATAAATTGTTGCCTGGATATTTAATTAAAATATGATTTACTTGTTGTCTATATATTTATCATATGCTTTTATAATTTGCACAACTATTTTGTAAATTTGATTGTGACCCACTAACTAAAAAAGCCTGCGTCCACGTCACCATTGTATCCATGTTAAATGATGAAGGAGAAAAGACCTTGATGTTAATGGTTCTGTGTTTAGATTAAGACGGTCTTACTTTTTAAATTTTTGCAGGAATAAGTGGCAGGCTTTTACATAGTACAGCCGTGCTACAGGTCCCAACTCGGGGACCGACCCAAAAACAGGGGGTTGAGGTGACATCACCTCAACCCCCGATTTCAACTTCATTTTTTTCAGATCCAAGGGCCGAGGTGGCGATCCAAGGGCCGAGGTGTTGCCACCTCGGTACCCTGGATTTTGGTCGGTCCCCGAGTTGGGACAAGTTGCATTTCCCTACATATTAACTATTCATTTTTGTGCAACTGAGGTTCATCTCCAGATTTTTACAGATTCTCAACCTCTGCTGGAACAACTTAGCCCATTCTTTTGCTGGACTTTCCGTACAAATTCCGGGCTAAGAGCCTTTATGTTGATCTAGCCTCATTACTGTTGTATTGTGTGTCCATATAATATATTTTGCCATAATAAAATAATAATTTATTATAAATAAATTGTGATTTTATTTATTTATTGCATTTATTTATATTGAGCATGCGAATTAAAGTGCCTATGATCACCTATGATAATTTTGAGTTGAGAAGTACAATGTGACACAATCTATATTTTGATCATAAATTATTTGTTCACAACCAATGTATACATGTTATCACCTTGTATTAAAAGGTTGTAGTAATGACCGATTCACTATTAAGGTTTGTGATTTATTTTTATCACAAAAATAGTTAAAGGTAACATTAGTACACTTAAAGTATATTGAACAGACCGTGTGTCGAATATAAGTCTATAGCATGACCTTATAGAGAATTAGATTATACTTGACAGCTATGTATTTCATCTAAATACCTTGACTTGATTATGCATATCATTTCGTGATTTAATTGGTTCTTCATTTCATCAATGGGTGAGATCAATTTGATTGGTCAAATATCTCGATGAGTTGGAAACTTGAGAATGAGCAAAGTAAAGAATATGAATTCGTGTCGAAAACCATCAACTTGAAAAATGGGTAGAGTGATTACTTAACAATTTTTTGCTGAATGGTTAAAATTTGAGTTTAGTGTTTAGTGACGACTAAACTTCGATGCCTATGAGTAGTTTACCAAACTGTTGAAGAAAATGGTACTTAAGCTAGTGAGAATAATTAGAAGGGCAAGCAGTCATTTATGCTCATACCTAATTATCAGATCTCGGATGGGATAAAATACATACATGATAGGTCAGATGAAAGTATTACAAATTTATTGGCTTCTGTGATCGTATATATTATAAGAGTTTAGTCTTTTACCTTTAGTGGAAAAAACAAAGACTAATAATTAGATTGAGTGGTTTAGGGTCAACTTGATAGTATCTAATTATTGGAGTTTGGATAATATATGTTTGATCAGGTCTCTACAGTAGCTCTATGAAGTATTAGAGCTCAGTTATGGTAATTATAATAGTTTTGGACTTAATTGTAATTTTAATTAAAGTTCTAAGACTACACATGTGATTAAATGTAAACTAATTGAATTTATAACTCCTACTTCAATTTTAATTAGCACTCTTATTTGAATGTGGAATTATTATTATTCAATGATTGTAACTATTGTATATCTCTAAATAGAGATTAGATGGAAACTGGACATGCTATAAAATTGTATGACAATCATAATACGCAATTCCATGGTATTCAAATTTTACAGAGAGAAAAATTAATGTTTTTCTTGCTTTTATCAATTGTCCAATTCAAGAATTAGTTTCTTGATTAAATTAAATGGAGGTAGTAGTCTTACTTTGGAGATTACCATAGAAGACTTGGAGGTTTGAAGCATCAAGTTCTTGAAATTAAAAGTCGGAAGTTTGTGATCCAAAAGGCTGGAATGTTCGTAATTTAGAATTAATTCAAAAATTGATCATCGAATTTAGGTACAAATTTGAATCCTTTATTTTGGTTATAATACACATGTGAACATGTAGACGATTTTGTTCATTGAATTAAAGAAATTTTTTAATTTATGATAAGTCCACTTCGGCATTCCAACAACTCCATTTAATTCTCAATGTAATGAGGCCCAATACCCTCCAAAACTAACCAACTAGAATAATACTCCTAAACCTAATTAATATTTTTAGTCCCCTAATTAATACACTCGAAGCCTCCCCAAGCCCCAAAGCCCCCACTCAAAACTTAGAAATCTGGCCAAAAACCCCACCACTAGAAATTTCAATTTTGTATCACTTCCATCTATGTCACTTGATATGGCTTCACGGTCATCATTTAAGCAGTAATTCGAATGACGTAGATCAAATTTTGATAATGGGTTTCTTTCTTCTTTATGATTCTGATGTTTAACTGTCATTGTAGGATTTTTTTGTTGGATGCTACAGTTGGAGATGGGTTTTCTTTCATTGGAGTTTTGGAACCAAGATTGATCATATTAATCCCCTATTCCAGCTGAATGGTTCGAGCAATGAATATTAGTATGTTAATTGGACTTCTGTTTGGAGTCATTGTGATATGAGGACAAAACTGCTACGTACTGGCTTATTTTTTTATGTCAAATATTCGATATTTACAAGGAGTAGGCACATTTGGATATTGATTGATGGGATTTTGTATTCATATGAAAGTCCTACCTGTTGGTGGCACTATAAAGAAAGCAAATGATCCAATCTTTGGACATGCAATTGGTGGTTCTTAACAGGCCACATATGATCTTTTTGGTAATCAAAATTGGGATTTTTGTTAAAGACTGAGTTTCTGAGGGCAACAAGCACTACAAGAACAACTATGACAGTCAGGTGGATTGTAGAATCCTAGAAACTACAATGGAGAAAAAGAAAGTTATATCTTGTTTGTTGTATTTATGGACAGGTCTAAAACTGTGCACAGGCATAACATTAATATAACAGGTTAGCAATCAATGTTATTTAGATACTGAGGACGGATAATTTGTATGGCTATGAATTGAAACATGCTTTTTTTGTGCAATAGATGCTCATATTGAAGATTGGGGGTTGTGCAATAAATTTTTTTGGTGTCAAAAATTCTCAAATCAAAATTCTTTCTTCACCCTGAGATTTGTTTCAAAATCTCTTATTTAAAGTTGGTGTTCAATATTATTTGGTACTGTCTTGAGTTATAATCACTTTCAACTTTTGTTTCTTCCGACAACAGTGGATCTGCACCTACTGAACAAATATATCTAAGACCGCAATGCTGATTACGTTGTGGAAGCTGCAACATTGCCAATTACGATAAAAATATTATGGTGTTCGGGATCATATAGATTGATATGGTTGTCCTTTTAAGTGCTAATAGTCCCCGTACGTGCTATGATGAGCAATTCCGATACCTCAATGTTTATGGTAGGTTATTGACAGTCACAAGTTTTTGCCTCAAATGATGTACATGAAAAATCCCGAACAAAGATTCCTTAATAATGGTAAAATATGTCTTGTATCATAATTGTCATTTATTATCTAATTCAATGTCCAAAGGTGGAGTGGTTGAATTTCTATAAAATGATATATTTTGAGGTTTTGATTGATGTTTTGTCCCTCATTTGATTGCTTGTCACTTTCTAAAATTATTGTAATTTTTTTTTGAGTGTTTGTCACTTTTTTTTTTATTTTTCAAAATTTCTGTCACTTTTTCGTAATGTTTGTTACTATTTTTTTTAATTTCTATAACTTCTTGAGTGGCAAACATATGTTTTAATTGATTTTGTCACTTTTTTGTTTGTCACTTTGTAAGTGTTTTTCATATATATATATATATATATATATACATCCAAGGCCTTTAATCATATTTCTTGTCGTGTTAAAATCTTATAGACTCTTTTGATTAGGCAAGCCTTCACGACCTAGGAATCCTTTCATTTCTCGGGGCCTTAGTCCCTGATACATGGGCATGCAATGTAACCCCTTATTGTGGTTGACATGGCATTCTGGTAATTTCTTAGACCATCATATATAGCTGTTTTAAGATGATCAACTGCACCATTTTCAACTTGATTCTTTTTTCCTTTTTTTCCCCCCTTATGCAAGTTTGAATATGATTACATGTTTTATTTAAATTTTATCCTGCACTAATGAATTTTGCTTTTAACGAACTATATGGAGCAGACACTAAAGAGCGTAACTGATAAGAGCTTCTCAAAATTAGTAAAGGTGTTTTACACTCCAGGTCATAGTGTGTTTTATTGGGATACATGAACTTTGAAGTCCGTTTGTGCTATCTTAATTGACTATGCACGTATATTCAAGTGATAGCACACAGAATGACAACATGGGGAGATAGTGCGTTCCTTCTTATCTTGTTTATTTGAGTCTCTTTGAAACCATATTTGTAGGTGCAGAGCTATGATAAGTTTATTGTTAGCCAGATAACAATCACTAAAATTGGTGGCAAGTGGATTCAAGATGAGCATTTAACAATGCCATTGTTGGAAACAAATTTTATTTGCATAAATGGTTCCTCTTTACATTTTTGGATGCTCTCATTCTCCTTTTGGCATGTATAACGTATGCAAATATTGCTCATTTTTCCTTAGATTTATTAACCATCATAATTCTATTACTTGAGATTCTTAATTGTTGAAAATAAAATTTTAGTTTTAAAAGTTTCCTAGCAAATTAAAATTTTAGATTACATGGCTAAACATGGTACAAGTCCAAATAAAGTTTCTAGGTTCAAGTTTTTGGCTGTATCCATTACTGAAAATTGTGCATGTGTCATCATTTGATGAAAAAACGAGTTGACTAGCATGTTAGCCTGTTTGGGGCGTGTCGAAATAAAAATTGAAGTAGATAAGTATGTGTCTTCTCTAAGAGGTTAGATGAATTAGTCCAACATTAACCGTGGCTTTTGAGAAAGTTGCCACTTTTAAACTCTTACCTCAAATTCGGTTGATTTAGGTGGGAACATTTGAACATGAAAGAATGGAGTGTGATTTTTCAGAATGATGGAATTAGAAGAAAGGGAGGATGTATATGGGTTAAGTGATCCCACAAAATTTTCTTATTTTGTAATTTGTTTTCGCAGTTCTAGCTGCTGACCTTCCTCTGTCCTCTTCCTGTGTGCAAGACATGAATAATTCAAAGAAAAGCACCAAATAAAAATCCTTCTTCTCCGATCTCTATTCCTTACCTAGGGTTTGCCAAATCTCTCCTCTTCCTTTCATCTCACAGACATTATGCGCCACTGCACCTTGCTTCATCTCATCAACTTGACCTCAGGTAACATTTAACTATTCTAGAATATTTCATATATAAAAAATACTGCTATAAAATAATACAGAAACTCATAATTTATTTCCTTATTCCTAACTAGAAGATGTTTATAAATTTATTGAGTGGTGATAAAATACGAACATGCCCACTTTAATAGAAAATTTTATGCTGGTGTCATTGATATGTGCATTTTTTGTGTACATTGGCCTAATCTATGTAAGTTGTTTGTGTACTTTGGCCCAATCTATGTGCGATGTTTGTGTATTTTTGCCTAGTCTATTTCATTTCAAGGACCATACACTAAAATTGTTTGTTTTACTTTTGACTAATTAGGTTATAATTTAATTTTTCCAATATAAAATGTTGAGGCTTGGATCAAGACTCTATTTGTAAAGTGGATAGAAAGTGGGTTGTGAATTTTTGAAGTAAAACTATCACTCTGTTACTATGCTGCATATTATCCACTTGACAGCAATGTATTTCATCTAAATTCCTTGATAGGATTATGTATATCATTTCGTGATTTAGTTGGTTCTTGGCTTTATCAATGTTTGAGATCAATTTGATTGGTCAAATATTTCAATGAGTTGGGAACATGAGAATGAGCAAAGTTGAGAACAGGAATTCGTGTCGAGAACTATGAACTTGAAAAATGGGTAGAGTGATTACTTAAGTATTTTCTATTGAACGGTTGTAATCTGTGCTCATTGTTTAACACGAGTGAACTTCAATGCCTATGATTAGTTTACAGGACCATTAAAGAAAATGGTACTTAAGTTAATGAGAATAATTAGAAGAGCAAAATGGTCATTGATGCTCGTACCTAACTATCAAATCTCGAATGGAGATAAAGTACATATACGATATGTTAGAGGAAAGTATTATAGATTTATTGATTTCTGTGATCTTATATATTTCAAGAGTGCAGTCTTTTGCCTTTGGTAGAAAAAAGAAAAGACTAATAATTAGATTGGGTGGTTAGGGTCGATTAGATAGGGTCTAATTATTGGCGCTTAGATTATATATGTCTGATCAAGTCCTATGGTAACTCTATAAAGTATTGGAATTTAGTAATTATAATAGTTTTCGATTTAGGTTTAATTATAATAAAATTTTGTACTTGGTTGTAATCACTATGAAGCTGTAAACTTTATTATAATTGTAATTGAAGTTCTATAACTACTCATGTGATTAAATATAAACGAATTGGATTTGAACTTTAATTAAAACTCCTACTTGAATTTTGATTAGAACTATTATTTAATGTGGAATTATTATTGTACAATAATTGAAACTTTCTATCTCTACAAATAGATATTAGATAGAAGCTAGACATACAATGAAATCGTACAATAATCATGATACATAATTCCATGTGTTCAAATTTTGGAGAGAGAAAAATTCTAGCTTTTATCAATTGTCCAATTCAATGATTAGTTTCTAGATTAAATTAAAAGATGGTGCCCACCCATTGGTGTAGTCTTAACTTTGGAGGAGATTTTAAACATCAAATTCTTGGAATTAAAAGTCCGAAGTTTGTGATGCAAAAGGCTGGAAGTTCATCATTTATAATTAATTCAAAAATTGATAATTGAATTTAGGTAAAAATTCAAATCTTTTATTCTTGTTATAACATACTTGTGAACATCTAGATGATTTGTTCATTGAATTAAAGAATAATTCCACTTTCGCATTTCAACAATAACTAATTAGGCCCAATTCCCTCCAAAACTAACCAAATACAGTAATACTCCTAAACCAAGTTAATATTTCTAGTCCCGTAATTAATACACTCAAACCCTCCCCAAACCCAAAAGCCCCCACTCAAAACATAGAAATCTGGCCGAAACTCCCAACACTAGAATTTTTTATTTTTTTTTCACTGTCATCTATGTCGCTTGATATGGCTCGTAGATCAATTTTTGATGATGGGTTTCTTTCTTCTTTATGATTAGGATGTTTAACTGTCGTCGTAGGATTTTTTGTTGGATGCTCCAGTTGGAGACGGGTTTTCTTTCATTGAAGTTTTGGAACTAAGATTGATCATACTAATCTCCTATCCCAGCTGAATGGTTCGACCAATGAATATTACTATGTTAATTGGACTTCTTTTTGGCTTCGTTGTGATATGAGGACAAAATTGCTACTTATTAGCTTATTTTTTAACGCCAAATCATCAACATTTAAAAGGATTAGGACATTTGGGTGTTGATTGATGGGATTGTGTATTCATATGAAAGCCCTTCCGGTTGGTGGCACTATAGAGAAAACAAATGATCCAATCTTCGGACTTGCAATTGGTGGTTCTTCACAGGCCACATATGATCTTTTTGGTAATCAAAATTGGGAATTTTCTTAAAGACTGAGTTTCTGAGGGCAACAGGCAATATAAGAACCACTATGACAGTCAGGTGGATTTATAATGGAGAAAAAGAAAGTTATAGCTTGTCTGTTGTATTTATACACAGGTCTAAAAACGTGCACATGCATAACGTTAATATAATAGGTTAGCAATCAATGTTATTTAAATACTGAGGACGGATAATTTGTAAGGCTATGAATTGAAACATGCTTTTTTTGTGCATTAGATTCTCATATTGAAGATTGGGGTTGTTCAATAAATTTTTTTGGTGTCAAAATTTCTTTAATCAAAATTCTTTCTTTACCCTGAGATTGGTGTGTCAAAATGTCATATTTAATGTTGGTGTTCAATATTATTTAGTACTATCTTGAGTTATTGTCCCTTTTGGATTAAATAGCTCTCTCTCTCAATTTTTGTTTCTTCCGGCAATAGCGGATCAACACCTATTGAACAAATATATCCACATAGACTGCAATGCTGGTTACATTGTGGAAGCTGCAACATTACCAATTGTGACAAAAAAATTACGGTGTTCAGGATCATTCCTTTGATCCTTTAAGATATAGATTGATATGGTTGTCCTTTTAAGTGTTAATAGTCCCCATACGTGCCACGATGAGCAATTCCGATAGTTAAATGTATATGGTAGGTTATTGACAGTCACAACTTTTTGCCTCAAATGATGTACATGAAAATCCCTGAACAAAGCTTCCCTAATAATGGTAATATGTCTCGTATCATCATTGTCTATTATATTGTCATTTATCATCTAATTCAATGTCCAATGGTGGAGTGGTTAAATTTGTATAAAATGATATATTTTGAGGTTTTGATTGATGTTTTGTCACTCATTAAAATTTTTGCCACATTTTTGAGTGTTTTTCATTTTTTTTTAAATTTTTTTTTTTTTTTTTGAAATTTCTGTCATTTTTTTTTTAAAGTTTGTTACTTTTTTAAATTTCTATAACTTCTTGAGTGGCAAACAAATGTTTTAATTGATTTTTCTCTTTTTTGAATTTTTATACAAACTGTTTGTCACTTTTGTGAACAGTGCTTGTAACACGCGCGCGCGCACACACACACATATATATACACATCTGAGGCCTTTAATCATATTTCTTGTCGTGTTAAAATCTTATAGATTCTTTTGATTAGGCTAGCCTTAACTGATAAGAGCTTCTGAAAATTAGTAAAGGTGTTTTGCACTCCAGGTCATAGTGTGTTTTGTTGTGATACAATAATTTTGAAGTCCGTTTGTGCTATCTTCATCGACTATGCGCGTATATTCAAGTTATTAACACACAGAAGGACAACACGGGAGATAGTGTTTCCCTTCTTATCTTGTTTATTTGTGTCTCTTTGTAACCATATTTGTAGTTGTGGAGATATGATTTGTTTATTGTCAGGCTGATAACAATCGCTAAAATTGGTGGCATGTGGATTCAACATAAGCATTTGACAACGCTATTGTTGGAAACAAGTTTTTATTGACATATTACATGGTTCCTCTTTACATTTTTGGATGCTCTTATTCTCTGTTTGGCATGTATAACGTATGAAAATAATGCCATTTATCCTTAGAGCTATTAAACTTCCAAATTATATTACTTGAGATTCTTAACTGTTGAAAATAAAATTTTAGTTTTAAAAATTTTCTAGCAAATTAAATTTTTAGATTACATGGTACAAGGCCAAATAAAGTCTCTAGGTTCAAGTTTTTGGCAGTAACCATTACTGAAAATTGTGCATGTGTCACCATTTGATGAAAAACAAGTTGACAAGCATGTTAGACTGTTCAGGGCGTGTCAAAATAAAAATAGAATAGATAAGTACGTGTCTTTTCTAAGAAGTTAGATGAATTAGTCCAATATTAACCATTGCTTTTGAGAAAATTGCCACTTTTAAACTCTTACCTCAAATTCGGTTGATTCAAATGGGAACATTCAAATGTGAACGAATGGATTGTGATTTTTTAGGAAGATGGAATTAGAAGAAAGGGCGGATGCATATGGATCAAGTGACCCCACAAATTTTTCTTACTTCGTAATTTTTTTTTTCACAACTCTAGCTGCTAACCTTCCTCTCTTCTCTTCCTGTTCGCAAGACATGACCAATTCAAAGAAAGCACCAAATAAAAATCCTTCTTCTCCAATCTCTATTCCTTTCCTAGGGTTTTCCAAATCTCTCCTCTCGCTTTCATCTCACAGACATTGTGCACCACTACACCTCGCTTCATCTCATCAACTTGACCTCAGGTAACATTTAACTATTCTAGAATATTTCATATATAAAAAAAATATTGCTATAAAATAATTCAGAAGCAAATAATTTATTTCCTTATTCCCATCTAGAAATTGGTTATGAATTTGTTGAGTAGTGATAAAATATGAACATACTCACTTTAATAGAAATTTCTACGCTGGTGTTATTGATATGTGCATTGTTTGTGTACATTGGCTTAATCTATGTTCGTTGTCTGTGTGTGTTGGCCTAATCTATGTGCAATGTTTTTGTACTTTGGCCTAATCTATTTCAATTAAAGGACCAGATACTAAAATTGCTTGTTTTATTTTTGACTAATTAGGTTATAATTTAATATTTCTGAGATAAAATGTTGAGGCTTTGATCGTCTCTATTTGTACAGTGAATAGAAAGAGGGTTGTGAATTTCTGAGGTAAGACTATCACTCTGTTACTATACTGAATATTATTATTGTAAGAAGAAATAAAATGTTCGTGGAGCTTGGGGGACTAATTATGAAGAACTAAGTTAGTTGACAGTATACAAGTATACAGAATTCAGGACCATTGCTATGGCCATCATGCCCAAAGTTTGCATGCACTAGAAATAAATGCAGCATATCAAAATCTTTATGGAAGTTGTTACACCTATATATTATGTGACATAAATATGACCGAAGGGTCCCACAGATGCCAATGTGGCATCCACATTCAGTTAATTGGGCCTAATTAATAAAGCAATTGCATCTTGGGTTTGGACTTTGACCTATTAACCCACTCGGTATATTAACCAATTTGGTCCATTTCCACTTTCCTACATATACATGGCTTTGCTTGATGAAATGATAAAAATTCATAACCCTAACAAAATTTTCTCTCCCACTTTCACTCTCTTTATTTCTCTTACGGCCGTTGACTTGCCCGTCAAAATACAAACAGTGGTGGGACCTTTTTCTTGACCGATAGCCTTAGCCTCCTAACATGGTGTTCAATGTACAGGTGATATCCAGGTAGAGAGAAAGTCGCGGGAATTTTGTTGGCGTGTTTTTTGAGGTAACATATTGACGCCGTACATGGGAAATTGATACATTTACAATATTCAGTTGATACAAATGAGAACATTCAAACATAAATGAATGGAGTGTGATTTTCTAGGAAGATGGAATTAGAAGCAAGGGCGGATGCATATGGGTCAAGTGATCCCACAAAATTTTTACGTTGTAATTTTTTCGCAATTCTAGATGCTGACCTTTCCCTCTCCTCTTCAGGTTTACAAGACACGACCAATTCAAAAAAAAAGAACCAAATAAAAATCCTTCTTCTCTAATCTCTATTCCTTACCTAGGGTTTGCCAAATCTCTCCTCTCCCTTTCATCTACAGATATTGTGCACCACTATACCTCGCTTCATCTCATCAACTTGACCTCAGGTAACATTTAACTATTCTAGAATATTTCATATATATAAAAAATAATGATAATAAAAAAATAAAAAAAAATCTGCTATAAAATAATTCAGAAACATATAATTTATTTCCTTATTCCCATCTAGAAGTTGGTTATAAATTTGTTGAGTGGTGATAACGAACATGCCCACTTTAATAGAAATTTTTATGTTGGTGTTATTGATATGTGCGTTGTTTGTGCATATTGGCCTAATCTATGTGCGTTGTTTGTGTATTGTGGCCTAATCTATGTGCGATGTTTGTGTATTTTGGCCTAATTTCAATTAGATGACAGTACACTAAAATCATTTGTTTTATTTTTGACTAATTAGGTTATAATTTGATATTTTCAAGATCAAAATCTGTATGGAAGTTGTTACACCTATACATTACATGACATAAATATGACTGAAGGGTCCCACATATGCCAATGTGGCATCCACATTCAATTGATTGGACCTATTTAATAAAGCAATCGCATCTTGGGTTTGGACTTGACCAATTAACCCACTTGGTCCATTAACCCATTTGGTCCATTTCCACTTTCCTACATATACATAATTTGGGATTTCCTTTCTTGCATTTCTACATGCTTCTTTTGAAACCTTTCACATTTTAAATTGTTTTGCTCAAATATATATACACCTATATATTTAAATTTGAGGGAAATAAAGTGTCATAAATAAATTTTATTCTTGGCCCCTATTTATTTACTTAACAAGTTAAGAAAATATCAACATTTATCCTCAAATAGAAACTTAAGAGATCTCTTTATGTCTCATTTTTAAAACTTATAATTCAGACCTTTTAAAAAAATAATAATGCTTACAAATATCAAATCTTAGAAATATTTACTATACATGGAATAAATTTTTCACCGTCGGTTCAAATCTTTGGGAAAACATTAAATTCTATCCTACTTTATATTTTATTAAAAATATGCATGATTACTTGTGAACTTCCATTATATTTAAATTATTTTAAGGCATGTAAAACTAGTAGTGGGCTTTCATTTCATATGTGAGATGAGTATAAGGTTCATCTATGGGCAAAGCTCATGGTGCTAGATTATTGCATTAAATGAACTTGTGATCCTAATTTCATTTTTTTTTTCTTTTTTGGCTTCTACAAGTTGAACATCAATTTGAAAAACATGATCAGTAAAAGAAGGATGTTTGGCTGCTTCAAATAAAATAAATTCTACCTCTTATTCACCAATGTTCAAAGTCAGCCTACCATTTTACACAACTATAATAGATCCAGCTGTGGCTAGAAAGGGCCGCCTTAAAATTATAGGGATCTCTTGTCTTCTACCATCTCCAACATAATAAAAATCAACTGGAATGATAAACGTCTTTCCCTTGATCAACATATTCTAAAAACACCCAAAGGATATTTCACTGATCGGTGAGCTAGTTATAAAGAGATGGTGCTAGGCTTCAACTCCTTTAGTCCAAGCTTCCTAGACACAGATGAAGGCATTAGTGAAACACTAGCACCTAAAACACACAAAGCATTAAAAAAATTCTTGGGTTTGGAGGAAGCTACTTGTAGATAATAGCACTGCATTCCTCTGTTGAGGCATTGGTCTAGAAATCCTCCAATTTTCTCTTCTTAGACATAATCTCCTTTAGGAACTTTGTATAGGAGGGGATCTGTGCTAAGGCATCTACAAAGGAAATATTAATGTGAAGCAGCCTAGACACTTATAAAAATTTCTCAAACTATTGATCAATTTTATTCAACATAAGCCTTTGAGGAAAGCAAATGTAAGTAATACAAGGTTCGACTAGTGGTAGTAGAGATGGTATCTTGGTTAGGTCCTCAATTTCTTCACCTATCTTCATACTCATCTATTCTCAATCTACTTCATCTTCAACTACATTTTCACCACTTATTTGACCAAGTTGCTTACCACTTCTTAAGGTATTCTCCGTGCAATGCTCCTTCAAATTGATATCTATCTTACTAGGCTAATTTCCCTATCCACCAGAATCGATGGAATTGGTTAACTGCTTCCAATTGGATTTCTACATTTCTATTAGAACTCACAAATTGGTCAACTTTTCTCTCTCCTCTCTCAGTTTGCATGACATAACCAATTCAAAGAAAAGCCCCAAATGAAAACCCTTCTTCTCCGATCCTTAGGTTGAGGGCCCTTATTGTTTGGTTTTAGGATGAAATCTAAGATCAATTTCAAGGTATGCCATGATATCTTCAGATCGATCCTCACCATAACTTCATGTCTCCATGCAAAAACATCTAAATTCATTTTTTACAAACTCTTCCGATTTCCTGTCCATTACGACATCTAAATTATTTCCTAATTGGAATACTTTGGTATCATCTAGGCTCTAGGTAACCTTCTTAGCTTGTCCATCAAAAAGGCTTGGGATTCTGACTCTATAGCTCACAAGTCAATGTTATCATCTACGGCACATTCTTCTTGTGCATTTTCCATCTCTGCATCTCCTATAGTTGCCTCACCCATCACCTTGTCCATCATGACATAAATAGCTTTAGGCTGAATAGCGATCTTTTTAATGAAATTTAGGTAACATTCCTTGGGACCTCTCTGACCACCTTTCATTATTTCCACTTCAGCTTGGTAGAAAACTTTATGCCCAAGTAATGTATGGAAGTTACAACTTTCAACACTAGTCTCATAAGGACTTTATTGTAAGCCGACATGATGTCCACTATGAGGAAGTTAAGAAACATTTGAACAACCTTGGGTAATTTCCTATTGAAAGAATCTAGAATGGTCTAATACCACTACAAGTTTTAGGATTTACCGAGTTTACGTTCCAGATTTCAATTTAACCAATTTGACCTTACGTGCAGAATTAATCTAACTAAAGCAACAAATCACTTTAATTAGTTGATTAGGTGATTGATCATACAAGTCAATTAACCTATGTTGGAATGTCACAGTTTGTATATTATAAAAAGGAGTAAATAACAAACAATATGATGAAGGAGAAACTCAGACATGGGTAAAAATCTAGGACCAAGCCGGTTACTTCCACTATTGACAATTCAAAGCATACAATGATATGCATATCATGTACCTGTTAAGACCCCCTGCCATAATCTTACGATCTACTGTCGTAGATGCCTTTAGTGCTAGAACTCCTTATCTACGTCCTGCAGCCTTCTACTACCATAGATTCCTCTAGCCTCCTGCTCTAACTGCTACAGCCCAATCTGCTATCTCCTATAACCTCCTGGTCTATATTGAACGTCTCTCCAAGTGGAACACCAAGAACCGCCTGTGTTATGCTTGTAACTGCACGTCAATCCATTTCTCTGAATCACCCAATAAGAGAGTCACTTCCTCAGTAGATTAAGGAAGACATGGTTTTGGGTTATGAAGATTGATTGTTTTCCCAAAACAATTGTTGCCAGATCACAAGACCAATATGTTGAATTCAATGTTGGAAGCTCTCTTGGATCTCTTGAATATGTTTAGAAGAAGATATCAATGTGAGCCACAATGTAGCAATCCCCATTTCTCATGTCCAAGACTTTGCTATTTATACTTAGTGGTAAATAAGTGTCTTAGGATCTGTAAAACTCTCTAAAAATGTAAATTAAGGTTTTTTGGATAACTCTATTGCTCAAACGAAAAGTCAACAAAAAGCGAGCGACGTGATTTCGCTCGAACGAGACCGGGGGGAAAAGCGTGTGACGATGTTCTGGTTTTTACGCTCGAGCGATGGCAGTGCAAGAGGCTAGTGAAACTATGGCTCCACATTCTTGAATTCATCTTCAATCTCAAACCCTAGTCTATCCTATCTAACTTTTCAAAATTGCACCCTAAGTCCTTGACTTTTACAATATTGTTCAATTGAGCCCCTAACTTTTACAAATATACAATTAAGCCCTTTATCTATAGAATTGCCAATTACACATTTAGACCTAACAAACTCCTCCTTCAACATTCTGTAACAAAACCATACACAATAAAGTCAGGACTATACAAATATAAGTTGGAACTCTAGACACAATCTTTTCTACCCAGTAAATCCAATCACTAAGTCTTGCATTCCTTGTACCTGTTTCCTAAAATCCACAAACTCATGCACCCAGTGTGAAAGAATGTGACACAGAAAATATAAACATTAAAGCACTTAATCACAAACACACAAACATGCTAATTTGAGACGTGATATTGATGCCAATTAAAACACCAACTGAAACACCAACATCACTAAATATCAAAACTTAAATAGATGGATGTGATATGGAATGCACTACAATGTTCCCACTCACTGCAAACTCTCGTAAATGTAATTCAGTAAATTAATGTATTTGTGTCTCTCTCCAACGACCCATAGACATAGCAATGCAATATGCAGTAGTGTCAAGCAGTGAAATCAGTGCACATGTAAATGCAGTAGCTCTCCCCCTCTGTGTATGCTCTTTTACATGTTTTTCTCCCTCTCAGTTACACTTTTCTCTCCCCATTTTTGTCACAAATGCTGAAGGGAATTATATCAAAAGCAAGCTGAGCAATAACACAAAATAACCAAAAAATGTAGTTGATAGCATACAAAGGTCAAATCAATAAGTCATAGACCTCCCCCACGTACTCAATTTAGATCAGAATAGAGTAAGTAGCACAAGTGATTCGGGTGTAAAGTGTCACTAATTCAATGCAAACACGACTCCAAACTTTAATTTTGTGAGAAGGGACATGCCAATCACTGCCAATAAATACATTCTCCTACTAATGAAAGTCAAATCATGTAATGCGTAGTAGGACATATACTTATTAATTTTTTATTTTTATTTTTCTCCTCCTTACTTTGAGCATTTATATTTTTCAATTTTCCATATTTTTCAACTCATCATATTTCATATTTTTCACATTTTCACATTTTTTCAAGTTCACTTATTTTTTATCATAAGTGCAGGTTCTTCTCATTAAGAAACTGAAATGTCCCCTATAACGAGTTTTAGGCTGGTTAACCCATATCAGTTGACCACAGGCATCAGGTTTATCAGGTTTTAAGAGACTTCACAGGCTTAATTACTAGAGTCAAATAGGCCCCGAAGAAGAACATCAAGATATGAGCTTTTATATAATGGGGGGGATAATTTTTGGGTTTACGTCTACTAAATATTGGTCAATTCATGTTCAAGGTCAACCTATCAACATGTAACAGCCATCCCAAATCTTACACATGCGGTAGAGTCCCACTAACAAATTCATAGTATGTGTTGTGCAGATGGTATATGAAGACACTTATACCAAGTAATCCAAAAAGACCCGACCAAGCAATGAAAATTATTCTCCAACTAATCAATTTTTGCTCAAACATGTTCACAACGTCCAAGTTCAAGAATCATATGTCACGTTGTAGACATTTCCATAACCAAATATTTTTGTTTTTTTCAATTGTTCAATTTTATTTTTTGCGTTTTTCATTTTTCCTAAAATGAATGCTCCACACACAAAAGAAAATAAAGTCAAGGATACAAAGATAAAATTAAATATGCATGTGCCAAAGCAAACAAATGAAAATGCACATACATAAAAAAATAAAACTATCAAACTACACATGATGTATGCAACAATCATACGACAATTAAGAGCAGGCATGCATAAAAAATGCCTAATCATCTAGGTACATAAGTGCTATTTTCTTTAAGAGCATCATGATCTACTTCCAGATTCTGCAGATCAATCTTCTTCACCAAAACCTGTCTAGTGGGGTAACAGTTCTCGGACAGTACTTGACCAGTCAGGAATCCAATCTGACAAACAGACACTGATTTTTGTTTATGTTTAAGTACATCTTCCTATATTTGTTCAGGTACTGATGACATTTAGGGCAGACATTACTTAACTCTCCACAATGAAAGCATGTCAAGATAATCCTAGGACCTGTGTTTTGTGAATGTAGGTCCTACGTTGTCTAGAAGATATCTGTCTCACAGATCCCTCAATATTAGGTTCGGGGTTAGGCACATGTTTAGAAAGGTTAGAAGTAGGGACAAATGTGGTCTTAGACATGCTAGCAGTATTGTCAAGTTTACCTATATAACCTAGACCTCCATTATTTTCATCCGGCTTGCTTATTCCTAGAAGATTATCTAGCTTTGACGAACCACTAGTGAAGGCAAGAAGTTGAGACTTTGAGTGCTCTAGATCGCTCATAAAGTTCGCAACCAGGATTTGCAAAGTCTTATTCATGGTGGTCAACTTGCTGAATTTTCTAGAGGACCTCTTAAGCTCACTCATGAGATTTTTGACCTGAGACTCTAAAGCTTCATTCATCGACTTAAGTTCACTCAGAACAATGAAAAATTCCTTAATGTACGCCTCTAACTTAGCTTTCTCTGATTGCAGCTCCTGAATAGTCGTACATAAAGCCTTGTTTTTATTGAGAATTTTTAGGCTTTCCCGATACATCTTCTCATAGGCCTCTTCGATATCTTTCTCACTCACCAACTCATCACTAGAATCCTCATTACTATCTAAGTCCTCATCACTTTCACTCCCCTATTCGAATCTACTCTTAATCCTAGTTATGAGGGCAATGTATTTTCCATTCTCCTCACTCGTGGATTTCTCACTCTGATTGTCCAAACTAGACTCATAATTAGTGAAAGTAGCATTCATAGCCTTCTCCCTGACTCTCTTAGCACTAGGGCACTCCTTCACATGACCTATACCTTGACAGTTATGGCATCTCGCCGAATTAGATTTTCTCCTAGATTCACTCAGTCCACCTTTCGATTTCTCTTACAGCTTCTTCTTCCAAAACATTTTTCGAAATTTCTTTGGTAAGTATGCCATCTCCTCATCGTTGGGTGAATATGAAACAAAAGATTCTATCCGATTATTCCTAGCAAATTTCAAGGCAAGGGATTTTTCCTTAGCAAGATTGTTTAAGGTAAACTCATAGGTCTGGAGGGATCCAATTAGCTTCTCTACCTTGATAGTGTCAATGTCTTTATTTTCTTCTATAGTAATGACTTTAGGCCTAAAACGCTTGGGTAAAGATCTAAGAATCTTTCTAACTATCTTAGGCTCGAGGATCTTCTCACCTAGCTTGAAGGAAGAGTTCACTATGTTGTTTAGCCTCTTATAGAAAACATCAAACATCTCATCATCTCTCATCCTTATCCCTTCAAATCTAGTAGCTAGCATTTGGAGTTTTGAATTCTTAACCGTATGTGTTCCCTTATGTGTAGTTTCTAGAATATCCCAAACTTTCTTAGCAATCTCACACATGGACACTCTCCTAAATTCCCAGGGAAAAATAGCCATAAATGGGGCATGTAAGGCTTTACTAATCCAATTGCATCTATCCAATTCAGCCTTAGACCAATTCTCCATGGAGCTGGGAGTAACGAAATTATTAATTGTGGTACAAGGGACAAACCAACCATTAACTACACTTACCAAATCCTCTCATCCATAGATTTCCAAAATGCCGTCATTCTCTCTTTCCAATAAGCATAATTATTCCCATCAAAATGTGGCGGCACATTCAACTAAGTACTCATCTAGACTAATGTAAGGTCAGGAAACACACTCAGGCTCTGATACCACTTGAAAGAATCTAGAACGGTCAAATACAACTACAAGTTTTAGGATTTACTGAGTTTACGTTCTAGATTACAATTTAACCAATTTGACCCTATGTGTAGAATTAATCTAACTAAAGCAACAAGTCAATTTAATTAGTTGTCTAGGTGATTGATCATACAAGTCAATTAACCTATGTTGGAATGCCACAGTTTGTATATTATGGAAAGCAGTAAATAACAAACAATATGATGACGGAGAAACTTCAACTTAGGTAAAACTTCGGGACCAAGTTAGTTACCTTCACTATCAACAATTCAAAGCATACAATGATAGGCCTATCATGTACCCGTTAAGATCTGCTGCCATAGTCTTATGATCTACAGTCGTAGATACCTCTAGTGTTAGAACTCCTGATCTATATCCTATAGCCTTCTACTGCCATAGATTTCTCAAGCTTCCTGCTAGACTCCTGCTCTACCTTCTACAACCCAATTTGCTGTTTCCTATAGCCTCCTAGTCTGTACTGAACATGTTTCCAAGTGGAATACCAAGAACCGCCTGTTCTTATACTTGTAACTGTGCCTTAATCCACCTCTCTTAATCCTTCAATGAGAGAGTCACTTCTTCAATAGATTAAGGAAGACACAATGTTTTAGGTTATGAAGATTGATGTTTTTCCCAAAACAATGGTTGCCGGATCACAAGACCAATATGTTGAATTCAATGTTTGAAGCTCTCTTGGATCTCTTGAGTATGTTTAGAAGAAGATATCAATGTGAGGCACAATGTAGCAATCCCTATTTCTCACGTCCAAGACTTTGCTATTTACACTTAGTAGTAAATAAATGTCTTGGACAGTGTAAAACTCTAGAAAAATGTGAATTAGGGTTTTCAGGATAACACTGTCGTTCGAGTGACAAGTCAGTGAAAAATGAGCGATGTGATTTCGCTCGACCGCGACCAGGGCGAAAAGCGAGTGACGATGGTTCTACTTTTTACACTCAAGCGATGGAAGGATGAGAGGCTAGCGAAATATAGGCACCGCATTCTTGAATTCATCTTCAAACTCAAACACTAGTCCATCCTATTTAACTTTTCAAAATTGTACCTTAAGTCCCTGACTTTTACAATTTTACAATTAAGCCCTTTTGTCTACGGAATTGCCAATTACACGTTAAGACCTAACACCTATAATAACATATATTCTTCTTCAATATAGTGCCTTCTCCTATAAATCCGTACATTGGGTCAAAATAGGATTAGTAGATGGTCCATCTTCATTCAAGTAAAGGTAGACCTGAAGATAATATTGAATGAACTTCCTTTGTCTTCTAATACCCCTATCATCTTGTCTCCCTCTACTTCGGTTCTAATTACCAAAGCATTGCGATGGTAGTAATGGACACCTACTTCATCCTCATTTCTAAAGCACATAATTGTGGACATCATTTTCCTTTCTTGAGCTTTTTTACTTGTGTTGAATTGATAGCCATAGAAGGATCCCTTGCCAATAAGGTATAGTTTCGTTGGACATTCATAGACTCTACTTGCATATAGGACTTCTAAGATGGTTTGGATATTTCAGACCTATCCTTAACTCCTAGGTTATTAGGATCATTCCTTTGTCGATACCCCTTTGAAAGGATCAAATTTTTATGTGGTTGTTCATATCGAGATTGAGGGATATCCTCATTGAGAGAGGTCAATATGAACGTCCACCAAGTGCCTATGTCAGCTGACAATTCCCTTTCTACTGTGATGTCATCCACAGCTGTTTTCATGATTACGTAGCTAGTGTTATCGTAGTCAAGTTTATAATAATATCCACCTTATTTTGTTGGGGATGAGGCTCTTGCATCCTAGGATACTAATTTGACCATCATTCATTATAAGATATCTCTAGGTCGACCACATTCACTTCAGTCCGTTTGTAGTTTTATCACAATGGAGAAAGCATTAAGGGCCTCGCATTTGAAGTTAGAGTCTTCTCTCTTTTAATCATCAGGGCATACCTCTATTGAGTATCCTATGGTCTTACTATTTTTTAATCTTGATCCCCTCATTGTTTATTTTGGGCCCTCAATGCATCGTCTCTCCATAATGAAATCGTCATTTGCAAATTAAACATCATGTAATATCTCGTAGAATACTTTCCACACTAGCCATTTCTTGGATAAATGGCCGAGACAAGTCTTTAAAAACTCTCTAGGGCTTTGCCTCATATCATTAATCCTTCTTTTTATGGATTGAGCCAGACATTTTCGTGGTGAAATGTGAATGAATTGGTTTTCTAGATCAGACCAACTACAAATGTTGCCAAGAATACATTTAATGTACCACTTTTTAGCTTCTCTAGATAAGGATATGGAAATCTAGAGATCTGTAAGCGGGGCTAGCTCCTAAGAAATTCATTTGATTTTCATACTCTTGGATATGATCAGGCAAGCTGGCTTTTCCATATTACTTCTTTATTTTTAACATCGAGAATATGATCCCTCCTAACATTTTGATTGCTTTAAAGAAAGAGTCATATTCAATGTTTTCATCCATCTCCTATAGTAAAACTAGCTGCTCCAACTTCATTCTATGGGAGCAAATGGAGAAGTTTTGTCCTCATATTTGATGGATCGATTGGCTTCTTCTTGCCCATCTTTCCTACCAAATCCTTATAGGGCTGGGGCATAAGCATCCTAATAGCTCTATCCTAGTGAATGCTATCGACGATACAAATATGATCAACAAGTCATACTTACCTATCTATGATTATCACTTCCTAAACTCACTAATTTCGATCGATGCTCAAATAGGAGCAAGAGAAATAACTATTTGATAGAGAGATATTTGAATTGATACCTTTCTTCTTCAAATAAGAGGGTATTTGTAGAATTCTCTCCAGGCCTTGCTCTAGTTTGGTCTTTTTGGAAGAATGACAAATGGCGGCTCCTTATTGGTTATCCTCTAATAGATGCGATTGAGAATCATGTTTTATTCATTTCCCACATGCTTTTATTGACAACATGTAGCTAGTCTGGATACGAAAATGGTTTGTACATTTAGGAGAGCTTTCTATTTCTTCATATCCCTCGCGTGTTGTTTTTCACTTAGCCAATATCTAGATAGGTTCGTGGACTTTATTTTGAGGTTTAACATACAATCCCCAAGTCTTATTTTATTATTTATATTAAATCTAGAATTTTAGATGCCTTGTGCTATGATTACCAAAGCTATTGAGGGTTGTCTGCCTCTCTTTGCTCATTCGTGCTCATCGAGTGGAGATGGGGCAACGTGTTGGCAACCACAATCATTTATGTGCATAGATAGGCCTTACTAGAATTTTTCCTGGTTAGTTGCCCATGATTCTTTTGGACACATGTGGGTTGCACATGACTTGACCAGTTTGTCTCGAAATTTGATTAGCCATCTATTCATTTTCAATCATTATGATTGTTGCTATCACATTTTAACAACTTATACCTCCTGTTAGAGTCTATAAAAATGTTATTACTCTGGTTGGCTTCTTACTTAGTCAACTAATTTCTCTTAAGAGAATTTTTTTATTGTAGGGTTGATTTTCACCACCGCCAAGTACAAAACCGGGCTCAGTTTACCAATTTATCGACACCACAAAGATTGAGACAACTCCAAGAACCACCACTGCCGCCGCCCCCACTCCGATTGCTATAAGTTGGAAGTGAAGTCCAATGATGTGCCCACAAAAGGGATTAACCACAAAAGTCACAGTGAAGTATATCAAGAAGCCAAGAGGTGAAGTCTCACAAAGAGAAGGGAAAATAGGCACACCATAGGAGGCCGAGTGGAAGAAGGGATTATATGCCAAGTAAATGTCCAAAATATGTAAGTTAGGTTAGGGTTAAATTGTGGACCAAAAACAAGGCTCGACTTAATTAAAGTGGGCTTCAAAATAATAATATAGCTTTCCAAGGAAATGGGGCGAACCGTGAGCAACACTATTTAAAATAGGTTGCTTCGAACGGTCCATAAAAATGTGGATTGTGTTATCTCGATAATTGTGTCGATGTACTAGTCAATCATATGGCCAAGGCCGATTGATAATCTAAAATCGAGGTTACATCAGCACCCGGGGAGGTCGTTTGACAACAAATTGCCTAACATTTATCTTACGCTTACTGCTTCATTATCCTTCTCCAACATCTTTCTAGCAATGTCTTTCCAAATCAAATCACAAAGTCCATTTGGTGATTATGATTTTGGGAGTTCTAGTTCCAGAGGTGATTTTTTGGCCTCTCTTCTTCTGCAGAAATTTTATACATTGACATGATCCTTTATATAGCTATGACCAACTCTGGAGTATGCGTTAACTCAGAACTTTTTGGCCAAGTAGGGACTTTCTGGCTCATAACAAGGTAGCCAAAAATTCTATGCCAATTTATCTTAATGAAAATGATGGAAATGCTTTTGAGGCTCTAGGAATTTTTAGCAATCTTTACGAACCAGACCTGGCCAAAACTAGGAAAAATTTGTAATGATATAGAGCTATTTCATCTTAGACCATTTCGAATGGAAGGTCACCCATCACCGGGCTACATAACTATTCACAAAAAATTTGCTGGATATGGGGCTTAGAGTCCACGTCACTACTTTTTTAAGGAGACCATTTCCTTCATAAACATTTCTCCTTCGCTGCTTGCTTCAAATGAGTAGGTCCAACTATCTGAGTTGTTCTGGTTGTGGGATCCGAAAGCCTAATAGGAGAGCTTTCATCGAATATATTCCGTTCAATATACTATCCGGCATCATCAAGAAATACTGTTAACCCTTAAAGGATGTATTATTTATTTTCTTCCTATTTTTCCTGGGCCTACCCAAAATTAGTAATTGCCTCTAACCAGGTACATTCCTGGAAAGAGAGTTTTTCTTTGTTCAAAGTAATTGGGAGTTTCAACCTAATGAGCTTCGTTCTTCAATTATTGTGCCTCGAACTTATGATAATTGTTCCGATCCATTTTTTCTAAAATAGTTTAGACAACTTAATTGCTAGAAACTTGAAACATGTTTGCATATAATATTAGATATTATGTAACGAATACATTTATGTGATGAATATATTATTAATGGATGATTATGGACTCCCCTATGTGAATGTGTTGAATAGTTAATTTTATTCTTATCGTTTTATGAGCCTGCGAGCTCTTAATTATTTTAGGCCTGCGAGCCCACTGTTGTTATTATTATTATGGGCCTGTAAGTTCGTTATTATTATTATGGGCCTGCGAGTCCAATTTCATTTAGGCCTGCGTGCCAACTAGTATAGGATACAGGTTGTAGATGGACTAATTAAAGAAACAAGAGGAGGAGGAGACCATGGAGATGGTGCGTTGATACTGATTCAATGTTGTACCCCCTAGGAATTGACCAAGTAATCTTCCTTATGGCTCGAGAAGACTAGATAGTAAAAGTCCATATCGTCTACATTAGTATTATGTTTATTTGCATGTTTGATGCCTAATAAATTAAATATATGATTATATCGATGTTGATGAGACCTTTGAATGCAAACCCCTCAATAAAATATTAAGTCACATTTATAATCACCTTCCATCATTATAGTGAGAAATCAGAGTCCCAAATCGTCTCGACTTGTTGAATATACTCAAGGCTGGTCTATTAGGGATATGTTTGGCACTATGAAATATTTTATATTTCTAAATGACAAGTTTGACTTTACTAAAATTTATCTTTTGTTGAGTACACTTAAGGAGATAAATTTTAGAGGCATATTAAGTTAACATATAAGATGTGTGAAGACAATGAGTTGTCAACTTAATGATCTGGGAGTTGTATGGAGATACAATTGATAATAGTATCTACTTGTATGTTTTATTAAGGCTTGTTTGAGTACACACAAGGTCTTAATATAACAAATGAGATCCCAGTCCACTGGGAGTCAAGCATGAATTCCATAAATTTATGTGAGAGAGTCATAAATTTGAGTTAAACAGTGGGAGCATAATTAATTTATTAATAAAAGTCCATGTTAAATTAATTGATGCATTTTATATATTATTCTTTTTCTTTTCATCATTTATATTTATTGAATTGTGAGTAACCACGTGTCTTTGAGTGGTATATTGGATGCCAACAACTAAATTAAATTTTCTTGATTGACACCGCAACTTGAGAATTTTTCTCATGCATGAGAAAATTGGTTATGTCCTTGAGTAACCCTTTCCAGAGACACCGTTGATGACTCGATTAAGGAAGATGTGGCTACTGTAACAAACACAATGATGACGATAGTACTGTACATATGTGATGCTTACACCTATGTCACCTGAGTTACAAAAGCAATTTGATAGTATAGATGCTAGCACATGATTTTTCATTTCAAAAGGTTGTATGATAATAATCATGAGTGGAAGGATATGACACTTGCAAGCAACTATACCATCGCAAAGTGATAAAGAAATCTTCAGTCAATGCTCATGTATTGAAGATAATTGGCATTGAGACGTTGTCTCAATTAAGTTCAATCATGAACCAGGAACTAAGTATTGACTTAGTTCTGCAATCTCTGTTAGAGAGTTATTCATATTAATTATGAATTATGATATGACTAAGCTCGAATGCATACTCATTAAGTTGCTTAACCTGCTTAAGACTGTTATGCCCAATATCAAAGTTACAAGTAGACAAGTCATTGATTCTTCTAAAGATATTAAGAGAAAGTTTAAAGGGGCTTTGGGAAAGCATCCAATATGACTAATACGGTCAAAGCGAAGGACAATACCAAATTTAATGACCCTTCCTTTCAGTA
This sequence comes from Olea europaea var. sylvestris, assembly GCF_002742605.1. Taxonomy (NCBI): domain Eukaryota; kingdom Viridiplantae; phylum Streptophyta; class Magnoliopsida; order Lamiales; family Oleaceae; genus Olea; species Olea europaea. The sequence goes on along the minus strand of NC_036257.1, from coordinate 3,987,637 downwards.
TAGAACGAAAGGTCATTGGAAGAAATATTACAAGACTTATGTCTACTTCATGAATTTCTTAGTTATTCGATATCAACTCTGGACCTCATATTTATACAAATATGGAGAAACTAAATAGAAGTAGACCACTGCAAAATGTAGAAGTTGACCTGCATGTTGAAGATGAGCAAACGTTGCTACATTGCCTATAGGAGTATATTTCTTATCATTGCTTTAGGCATAGTATTGGAATTAGAGAAATGTAACTTTGTACCAACCATAATCGGAACATTAAATCAATTTCATGTTTGGACACGAACTATTTTAATGTTAAGAACAATTGTTGTTCATGCCTATCTTGATTAAGATCTTTATGGTATGGCAAACTATAAATAACATTTATATTCTAAATAATAAGCATTCTATAATGAGTATAGAAGTTAAAAGACATAAAAGTGATAATCTAAATAATACCTAAATTTGGAATTGTAGACTTGGTTATATAGATGAAATGCAATTCCAATATCACATAGAGATATATATGTGGAGTCAATTAATTTTGAATCGTTTAACAAGTGCAAATCATGCCTATTTGGCATAATGACCAAATTTCCTTTTATTTGAAAGGGAGAAATATCTGTATGATTATTGGTCTAATACATACTGATGTATATAGACCCATATCGGTTAATACTAGATAAGGTTTCTCTTATTTCATCACATTTACTGATGACTATTTTGAAAATGGCCATGTATATTTGATGAAATTCAAGCATGATCTCTTAAAAGGTTCGTGAGATTCAAGTTAGAAGTAGAGAAACAAATAGGTAAAGATACTCTTACACTAGGATCTGATTGATTGAAGTGAAGAATATCTTAAAGATGAAATTTTAGAATATCTAAGAGAGAATAAGATTATCTTGCAGTGGACTCTTTCATATACACTGTATCAAAGTGGTGTATTTGAAAAAAAAAAAGAAAAAAAGAAATCGTAAACTATTAGATATAGAGAGATTAATAACAAGTCATGCAAATCTCCCAAAGTCGTTTTGGGGTCATGCACTAATTGCAGTATGTAGCACACTAAATCATGTCACATCTAAGTTAGTTAACAGGACTCCATAGAAGCCATGGAAAGGCAATAGTCCCAATTTATCTCATATAAAAGTTTGGGACTGTGATGCTTATTTGAAGGACATTGAATCGGATAAATTTGAGACTAAATCTGATAAATATATATTTGTGGGATATCTAAAATAGATATTTAGATATCAATTCTATTAACCTATTGAGAAGAAAGTCTAAGTCTCACGACATATCGTCCTCTTAGAGAAAATGTTTATTCTAGGAGAGGACAATAGGAGCAAAATAGAACTTAAAAGAGTTCAAAAGTCCACAAATATAGTTAATTAAGTAGATGAATCCGAGTTTGATTACATATCTGATGTGGGATATATTCTTGATCAGGAAGTAGAGACTCCTAAGGACATGTCAGCTCCGTGTGAATCTAGTAGGATCATTTGACCTTCAAGAAGGTATGAATCCATGATTACTAATCAGGCATTACTGATCCAGGATGATGAACCTACTAATTGCACAAAAACAAAGTCAAGTGTTGACTTAAAAAAGAGATAGCAAAAGGCTATGAAACCTGAAATGAACTCGACGTATGTGAACAAGTTTTGCACCTTGGTTGACCCTTCAGATGGGATAAAACCCACAGATTGTAAATAGTTTATAAGGAAAAGGTCGACATAGATGGGAATATCCATACATACAAAGCAAGGCTAGTAGCAAAATGTTAAGTTTTGATCTTGACGAAACATTTCGCCTTTAACCATGCTAAAGTTCATTCGAATTTTAATTGCATTAGTTGCATACCGTGACTATGGGTTAAAATAAGTCTCTTGAAACTGAAATCTTCAATTTGATGGAAAATCAAAATGTTTGATTTTATCAAATATGAAGATAAATTGTGTGTTTACAAAAGATAGTGGGAGTATTGTTGCATTCCTAATATTATAGGAAATGACATCCCTATGTTTCAATCGTTGATATAATGGTTGTTAAATGATTTATTCATGAACGATATGGGAGAAGCAACTTGATCTATAGAGATAGATCTAGAAGATTACTTAACTCATTCCAATCCATATAGATGAAATCTTGAGAAGATTTTATATGGAGAAACTGGTTTGCTCTTAAGTGGTGTGTTGGAAATATTCCAAACGTGAAACAATCGTTGGTTCCATAGCAGAAACCTAATACATGATTGCTTCAGAAGCAGAAAGAGTTGCAATGTGGATCAAGATGTTCATTAATGAACTTGGAGTAGTTCCTAATATTGTTGATCACATGTCATTGTATTATGATAACAATAGAGCCATCACGCGAGCGTCGGAACTAAGGTCTTATCAATGATCCCAACATGTATTAAGACGGTATATTCTAATTAGGGAGATAATACATAAAAATGACGTAAAGAGAAGAACGAATTTCCACAACTAATTGCAGATCCATTGCCAAAGAGTTCTCATAGTATAAACATGATCGTCATGTAGACTCTTATGATATTAGATATATAAGTGATTGGATCTAGTGTAAGTGGGAGTTTGTAAGTGTTATGCCCTAGGTCCAATCGACTTTTGACATAAACACCTTTTAATATATTGTTGATGGGATTTATGGCATATCAATTATTTAATTAATTAATATTCAATTGAATTAAATAATGGAATCCGTAGTTTCAAATCTTAGTAATTTGTTAATCACAAGGAGTCGTGATTGTGAGATACAAATTACATATGATTGGATCTTAAATCATTCGTGGTCATAAGTAATGATGAAATACGCATATCATTATTATAGATAGACTATCATGTGTGGCATTTCTTACTTGTGAAGTAAGTAGCTCCTCTCACGAAATAAAGTTTGGTGACACTTGAATGAATACATTGATGTTTTGTTATAGAACCAAACATTGAAAACTCGCTGAGAGATTCCGCATGGATAACTATCTAAGTGTCCGTAGTTAATCTCTAATGTTCAGTAGTGGAATTCGTCCTTTGACTTGAGGTTGTCATAGTGTCTTATATGAGGATAGTCATGCTTTGACGGTGTTGGATATTGCTCTTCCAAGGGTCATTAATACATCGTCGTTCGGGTATGTCAAGAATCATATGAGGATTGTGAATGACCAATAGAGGATTCGTCACTCTTAGATAGTAAGAGTTTATGATCTGCATTTCATTCAATTAAGTCAATAGCGAAATCCTTGGCCAAGGTGTACTTAAAAGTTGAAAAGGAGTTTTCAACTTATATTAACTTAATAGTCGTATGAAAGATATGATCGATAATCGAGATTGACACACTTCCATATCTCGTAATTGATCGAATCATATTGAGAAGGGATTATAATTTCATGGTAAACGAACGAGTTTGATTCTGTCATACCACGTGACATTTTTCGTCACATATATTGTCCTGACACATTGGTAGATGTCAATCTTGGATGGTGAGTGTGAATTGGTGATAAATTAAAAGTGATTTTAATTTATCAATTTTGATTAGATAAAAATAATATTTCATGTCGTTAGGCATCGTGATCGGAAACCTAAGGGGTCACATATAAAAGGAGAATTGGAAGATTGTGATTTTTCAATTAATTAATTTAGGAAGCGTTAGATAAATTAATTCACTGGGTTGCTTATTTATAAGCCTGAATTAATTAATTCATAGACCAAATTTAATTAAATGGGTTAATTAAATATTGGACCAGATTAGGCCAAGCCTGTTTGGGCTTATATAAATATGACTAGGGTTTTTAAAATTTGTAGAGAAAATTCATTATTCTTGCTAGCACAAGAAAAAAATCATAATCCTACAATCTTTTTCTCTGTATGGATCATCGTTGGAGACTGGACAATTGGACAGTTGTGGATGATAGATCAAAGCTGTTGGAACAAGGTACAATTTCTATCACAGTTTCTATCTAAATATAAAGAGATCCTTGGTGGGAATTGAAAATTATTTTATTTTCTGTCATAGTTTCTATCTAAATGCAAGGCTGCCGTGTGAGGATTAAATTGTAAATAAGGTGAGTTTTTTTTTCATTATTTATTAGTTTTGATTTAGAGATTCCTAGGATGACTTCCATGTCTATTGATTGATAGAGATAGTAGTATTTTTTTTTTTTTTTGAATAAGATAATGATATGATACAATCTTGAATAAATCCTTTTACATAGTACACCCCACTTGTGATTTGGACATATCAAATCAATTTTTTGTTTAAGATAAAACTTATCAACCACTCGAGGCTATACCTATATATAGGCATGATGGAAGAGCTTTTACAGACACAAGTTCATATACACTCATATGGCAGCAGAGAGAGAGAGAGAGAGAGAGAGAGAGGGGGAATAGTCTTTGAAATCAAGAAGTTGCATACTTAGAATATTATTGGCAGTCAATAATCTTTCACTAAAGCAGAGAAAAGAATTTTGAACGTACATTCAGATTTTTATATTTCAATAATGATGTAAATACTTTATGTGCAAGTGGTTGCTTTCATATACTTTTATATTCCATTAATTGTGTATAAATTGCCAGTAGACCTTCGGGATCGGCCTAATGGAATGTAAACTCTATCAGGTTCTTTATAACAAAATGTAAAATCCTTCGAGAATTCAAAATGACAAATGATGGGTGTGTCGCTTGGTCGTCGATATACCCCTTAAGAAATGTGGTATGAAGTGTTTAATTTATTGTCACATAATTGCCTATGGAAATTGCATGTATTTTACTAGTATTTTTATACTCACTCTTACAAAAATTTTGCAAGCTAATATGGGTTGGTTGGAACTGTGGCAGGATGGTGATGTGCCTGCCAAGTGGGTTGAAGGAAAAGGATAACAAGAAAAAGATACACTTCAAGTTTTCGTGTTCTAAATTTTTAGTTAGTTTAAATTTGTTCGAAGACAGGTTCTAAATTTGTTTGATGAATGTGTTTATTTTTATTTTGTTTATAGTTCCAGATTTTAGAAATTTCAGTTATTTCATTCTTAAGGAAATTTATTTTAGATTCCGCATTTGATATTTGAAAAGAAAATTTCGGTCATACCTAAAGACACAAGATTTATGAAAATTTAGGGTGTTACACAAAGGTTCTCCTTTACCACTGTAATTGTCCATAACCAAAAGGATGAATTTATTAGGGAATGGTTTCTCCTTGATCTCCCTAGATAATGGGAGGTGCTCATCATGGTCATCCAATTCATACGACCTAGTAGGTTGATCTGCATATTTCTCATCCAGTGAGGTGTTATATGAGGTATTGAAAAGGCTCAATCTTCCAACCCTCTTGGCGACTTTTCCTCCTATTCTAAGAGATAACCTTCTCTGAAAACCTTTCTCTAGCAGGTCTGCACCTGCGATGCTGCTTAAGTGGCCTTTCCAGCATACTTTCATAGGCTTTTGACACATGTACGTGGGTGTTATCAAGAAGAGTGCTATTATTAGTTTCATTTTCTTCAAATTTCTCTTGTACACTTGCCTTAGCATTTTCCATATTCATCTGCAGAGAATCATTCTCCTATTTCAATCCTTTTAGACTTTGGCCATCTCCTGAGTCGTTTTAGCAGTAGACATTTTCTTTCGCAAGCGGTGACACTGTAAAGGAGAGATTCCGGCTTGCGCTTCCACTAGAGCATCCTCTTTCTGTCTCTTTGTATTTACGTCACTGTCGAGTGGACAGTCGCTACATTCTCTGACTTTCCACTTTTGACGCTTTTTTCTCTTCCAGTTTCTCTTCAACTTAACTCATGATTTCAAATATTTTTACAGATGTAACAAGACGATGCCAATTTGTCGAAGACAGAAATATGATCAACAAATTTTATTCTCTTACCTATGATTTTCACTTCAAAAATTCACTACTATTGATGATTGAATAGGAGCAAGATGATAAATAGCTATCTAAGAGGTAGATATTTGAATTGCATGCTTTTTTCCTTCAAATGAGAGGGTATTAATAGATTTCTTCCGAGTGTTGGGTAGTTTGGTCTTTTTGGAAGAATGACAAATTTCGGCTCCTTGTTGGTTATGCTCTAACAGATTCAATGGAGAATCACGCTTTATTCATTTGCATACATTCCCTTTATTAATAGTCCGTGGCAAACCTGGATATGGAAAATGATTAGTAATTTTTAGGCAAGCCTTTTATCTCTTCGTTCCCCTTATGTGTCGCTTTTCACTTCACCAATAGCTAGCTAGGTTCACGAACTTCATTTCGAGGGTTAACAATTATGCTGGCGGCCTATATGGTCTCTCCTCACTCATGATTGTATACCTGGAGTATGTAATACATGTTTTATTTAAGTTGAGCCCTTGGCTTTGTTCGAGCCTCCATCATCTCGGAGAGACAGAATTGCATGTCATTGTTTTGTTGGAATCTGCATCATGGTGACATTCTCATCAGAAAAATATTGTATGTTAACGGCATTGTTAGCTACTGTTTGTGTTAAAATTATCACCATTTTTTATGGCCTTCAATTTTTTCTTTTACGAGTGTTTCCATTCGGCCAAACAACACGATATTCCATTCCTACGTCTTCTCAGATTTGCTTCGCTGTTTGATCCATTTTTACACATTTTCTCTGGCTTTTATTTTTACTCACGTGCTTTACTTTCCTATTTTGGTGTGGTTTCTCACGAACAGCATCAAGTTGTTCACCTCAAAAAATAGATTTTATTTCTTAAAACCAAATTATTTATTATTCTCAGCTTATCTGGAGTTTTTCCTATTTAATTTATTGTATTTGAATCCAATCCCTTTTTCTGTTCCAATAAGCCTCCTATCGAATCTTTGAAATTGATGTCTGATCCTGAAGAGAAGGAAAAGATTGAAAAATGAGTTTTTTTGTGACACTAGTTGAAGAGCACTCTATTTTCACGTAAAGGCATGGTGCACTAATATCAATATTCATTTGATAGAAATCACAATACGATGAGTTTGTCTTTGTCCACGGCTATCCGAGGCCTCTAAGCAAAAGATTTCACGAGATGAAGTGAATGTATAGTATGAAAATTGTTTGGAGTAATTCTTAGTTTAGGATATCAATGTGTGAGTTTTGATTTTGTAGCAATGTTCTATCTGCATAGGACCTTTCATCTTTAAGATTGAAAAATAAGGAAACCATCTAGGAAATACGCTTGTATATGTCTTTTGTTATGTGACTACAAAAATAAATCAATGATTCATCGATATAAATAATAATGGCTCTTATAAGTTTGATTTCTCTTTAGAAAATGCTCTGACTCAATATTAATGCTTGAGATTTTAAAAACTGGATTGAGCAGACGCTATAGAGATTAATAGTAAGAGCCTCTCAAAATCAGTAAACGTCTTTTCCGTTCTGGGAAATAGTGAGTTTTATTGAGATAAATAAACTTTGAAGTCCACTTGTGCTATCTTATTTGCCGATGAGTGGATTTTCAATTAATAATACACACAAGGACAGCATTGGGAGATAGTTCGAATAGCACTTTCTTCTTTCTTATTTTGTAAGTTGGTGTCTTTTTTTAACTATATTCAAAATACCCAAAAATGACAAGTTTATCGATAGCCAGATAAGAATCAGTAAAATTTGTGGCAATTGGGATATGCATTTTACAATGCCTCTGCTAAAGACAGATTTTTACGTGGTTCCTCTTTACATATTCTAATGTCTTTAATCTTTTTGGCATGTGTAACCTATAACGCCCCGAATTCTTGGAACCTGAAGTGTTGAAAATAATCGATCTTTTTTTTTTTATATTAAACAAAATAAGTTGTAAATTAGAAAGTTTTTTGGATTTTGAAACATATAAAAATATAATGGGAGGTAGTTATTCATATAAACTTAGGCAATTATGGTGAAATATGGTTTTGGAAAACATTTGGAGGCAATTTAGCAATTACGGATTGAACAACAGCGGAAGACAATTATATTTGGCCTAGCAAATATCTATCAAAAATTAAGAAATTTTTAAAAGGTCTAAAGCATTCATATATGTACCACAAATAAAAATTTGGGGCCTTGATGATAATGTTTGGAGCATGAAAATATAGCTCAAATATGCTGGACAGAAAACTTGGATACGAAATGACGTAGTTTACCAAAACGGGCATAACTTTTTCTCTAGATAATATTATAAGGTAATTCTGAAGGCTATTACTAGAAGACTCATAGACCTTTCAAAAACTACTGATTTCACTCTAAAATATTAATTTATCAATTATAAGTATTTACGAATTTACGTTATTATTTTCATTAAAAATCATGGCCCCTCAATAAGATTTTAATTACATACAATATCAATTTATCAATTCTAAGTGTTTAATAATTTACTTCATGTTATAAAAGAAATTACTATAGTAAATCTAATCAATAAATTAATTATTACCTTTATCTTATTTTAATTAATAAAAAATTAAATATTTTCAAAATTTTCAATTAAAGATATTATAGTATTATCTAATATTATTTATTATTTGACAAGTACGTGTAAAGTATAATACAATTTTCAAAATAGAAAAAATTGTGTCATAAATTATGTGATAATATAAAAAATATAATATATTATTATAATAAATCGGATCGAGTTGTTATCAGATCGGATTGATCTATATCTATATTCGATTCATTCAGTCAATGGATTATCAGATTTGAATCGCGATCGGGTTATCGAATTAAGATTATTAATCTATCTCTCGTTAATTTCATCGGATTCGAATCAAAATCCAATCCATTGACAGCCCTAATCCTATCCCATTTCGTGTTACTCATAACTCGAGAACACATATCTCTTCTTATCACCCACTATGCTTAATAGATAAGTCCACGGGATATTCCTCTATCAATCCATCACTTCTTCCAACTTACGTGGATAACAGGTCTCCACTTAATAGAAGTGATAAAAGTGCCTCTCGTACACTCCAACTAATCAGGCTCTCTTCACAGATAAAGGATTCTAAACATTTTATTACATCTCCACTCATAATCAAAATGTCACACTCCACTTCTCCGGTACAAACCATAATGTACCCTTAGGCATCTATACTCTACTTCACTAAAGGACATACAACATACTGCTAATGCATCCTATCCCACTAGTATACAAGCAATTATACCAACTAATCATATTACATCAAATTCATACAAATGCACATATCAAACACATTGAAATGTAGCATATAATCATGCAATAGAATTAGGCAATCACACACATGCAAAAATGATTACACACAGATGCACATGCAGTAATTAGGTTCACTCTCAATAAACGCCACTAGCATCATCACTCGACCCTAAAGCCAAATTTGCCTCACCTTTCAACTTGCCCTTTAGCTTATCTCTCTTCTTGAAACAGTAACTAATAAAGTGCACTGACTTGCCACAGTTGTAATACCATCCACCACTAGACTTGTTTTGTCCCTTGCCCTTCTTCTTACCACTCTCATCACTCGAGTAACTACTCGAATCATTACTATCTTGAGCTTTACCTAGATATATCTAATTAAACTTCATCCTAGTCCTCATCATATGTAACTCACCATTCTTCTTATCTTCTTTTCCAGTATTAATCTCCATCTCCTTACTCCTAAGTGAGTCTACGACAATCTCAGGTGTCAACATATCCCTACCATACTTAATTGCATTTTTAACTTCCTATATGAATCGGGCATGAAATTAAAAAAAATAATAATGACTTTATAAGTTTCAGATATCTTTTCGTCACAATTAACAATATCTGGAACAAATTTGTTAAAGATATCCAAATTGTCATTAAGATCCTTTGAATGATCTATTTTAAAACTGAAAAATGTCTCGAGCACGTACAATTTGTTAGGAGTGGACTTAAGCAAATATAAGTCTTCCAACTTTGCCAAAGTTCTTTGGTAGAATCAAGTTTTCTGACTTTGCTCAAAACAGTATCAGATAGGTCTAAAATAATTGAAGTATAAGCAACTTCATCCCGCTCTTCTTTTTGTGCTTCTGTTAAGTTTGAAGGAAATTTGTCATCTATGACTATTGAATCTTATTGTTGGATCAAAATACCCTTCATTTTTTGTAGCCAAATTGAAAATTCAACTTTCCCATTAAAAATTCCAACTTCAAAGTATAAAGACATTTTTTTAGAAAACAAAACTACCACATGCAAGGATAGGTCACACAAAGTAATCCTAAGGCCATAATATACACCGTTCTAGATTCCTAGTATTTCGTAAGATTTGCGATCTTAGATTAAGGGAATGTTCAAATGAGTGAAGTCTAGGTTTTCTAAGAGGATAATCAATGCAACACAAAAGTATGTTAACAAAATTCAAATTTTCACGCAATGCAATCAATTAAACATGGAAGCAATTGCTAACTTGCAATTAAAACCAACACTTCAAATAGAGCCTATATTCCTAAGTTCCTAGCACAAGCAATGTTACCCCTTCACGGTAACAAAAATCCTATTATCACCCCTACACGATGACACGATAATGCTGAAATTTAAATTGAGATAAGCCAACATACCAAAACGGACCAATATGAGTCCGTAAATTTTGAGAACTGCAAATTTGTTACCGTAGGACCGTTACTATTTGCCCTAATGTCAACAGCAATCAATTGAGCAAAATTATATCCCTAACACATAGGGGCAAAATCATCCAAGTTTTCAAGCAGCACCCAAAACTGAAAACAAACACCACTGCAGGGTCATCTCATTATCCGAAGGAAATTGCCGGATGAGACTGTTGCTGGAGGAGGTCCCAAGCTTCCACATGTGTCGTCACTCCAGTCATGCGCCACCTACCCTAGTGCACCTCGATCTGCTTAACACGCAGGTGGTCTTTGTTTGTCCAAAAGGCAAGCGGTTTCATTAGAAAACACCCAAATAGATCTGGCAGAAAATTGAAAAAACTAGACAATTTCTAGTTCGATTTTCTGCCAATTGCTAATCATTTTTGGGCTAGAAATCCACCAACAACCTGGCTTTGACACCAAATGTTGTAGAATGAATCTCCACTTGATAGACTCTGGGCTCAGATCAAACTTACAAATCAATATATCAACCAACCAACCAAAACTTCAAACCCACAACTCAATCCACTTACAGTGGCATTCCTCTTTTCTCACCCACAAAGAGACAACAATATGGCGGTGATTGCAAGCCACAAAGGCAAAGAGAAGACAAGAATAAGCAAGAACTCGAAGGAGTTCACAAGCCACGTTTTCTCTGTTCTCACACAAGGGGGCAAACACATGACTTCTTGCAAAGGGAGAATGATATATATATAGCTTTAGGTATAACTTCAATTTGGGCTAATACACAAAGATTGGGTCAAGACACAAAGTAATGGGCCAAGATATAAGGAAGTCCTCCTATAAGTGAATTTGGGCAAGGTAACATTAAAACCAATTAAGTTGCAATTAGTGGCCCAACTTGTTTTTGGGTCGAGTATATGAATTGATTGGTTGATGAGTATTTCACTCATCGGCTGCGGTTTATGAAATATAATCCGACATTGTTTAACATAATTGCTCAGGATTTATTGGGTATCAAAATACAATAGTTTCTTCATTCCCCTTGTGTGTTTCTTTTCACTTCACCAATTGCTAGATAGGTTCGCGAACTTCATTTCAAGGACAAATAGGCCGTTGCCTCTAAGGTCTCTCCTCACTAATAATTGTATGCTTTCCCTCCCTTACGTGATGGGTCAATAAGTGAGTTTAGCTATGTGATGGGAGTATGTAATATGTTTTATTTAAATTGATCCCTCGGCTCTATTCTAGCCTCCGTCGTCTAGGAGAGACAAATTGCATGTCATTGTTTCATTAGAATCTACCTCTGGCAAAATTCTCATCAGCGAACTATTGAATGTTAATGGCAATGTTAGCAACTGTTTAAGTTAAAATTATCACCATTTCTGATGACCTTCAGTATTTCCTTCTTCGAATGTTTCCATTCGTCAAAACAATAGGATATTTATACCTATGTCTTCTCTGATTTTCTTCACTGTTTGATCCATTTTCACACATTTTTTCTGGCTATTATTTTTATTCACGTGCATTACTCTCTTATCTTGGTATGATTTCTCACAAACAGAATCGAGTTGCTCACCTCAAAAAATAGATTTTATTTCTTAAAACCAAATTGCTTATTATTCTCAGCTTATCTGGAGTTTTTCCTCTTTAATTTCTTGTATTTGAATCCAATGCCTTTTAATATTCCAATGAGCCTTCTATCGAATCTTTGAAATTGATGTTTGATCCTGAAGAGAATGAAAAGATTGAAAAATGAGTTTTTTTTGTGACACTAGTCGAAGAGCACACTATTTTCACGTAAAGGCATGGTGCACTAATATCAACATTCATTTGTTAGAAATCACACTATGATGAGTTTATCTTTGTCCAAGGCTATACAAGGCCTCTAAGCAAAAGATTTCAAGAGATGAAGTGAATGTATAGTATGAAAATTGTTTGGAGTAATACTTAGTTCAGGATATCAATGTGTGAGTTTTGATTTTGTAGCAATGCTCTATCTGCATAAAGAAACCATCTAGGAAATACGCTTGTGTATGTCTTTTGTTATGTGACCACAAAAATAAAATCAATGATGCATCTTGTTAAGATGTAAATAATAATGGCTCTTATAAGTTTGATTTATCTTCAGAAAATGCTCTGACTCAATATTAATGCTCGATATTTTAAAAACTGGATTGAGCAGACGCTATAGAGCTTAATAGTAAGAGCCTCTCAAAATTAGTAAATGTGTCTTCCATTTAGGGAAATAGTGTGCCTTATTGTGATAAATAAACTTTGAAGTCCACTGCGCTATCTTATTTGCCGATGAATGGATATTCAATTAATACTACACACAAGGACAGCATAGGGAGATAGTCCATATAGCACTTTTTTCTTTCTTATTTTGTAAGTTGGTGTCTTTTTCTAACTATATTCAAAATACCGAAAAATGACAAGTTTATCGATAGCCAGATAAGAATCAGTAAAATTTGTGGCAATTGGAATATGCATTTTATAATGCTTCTGCTAAAAACAGCTTTTTACATGGTTACTCTTTACATATTCTGATGCCTTTAATCTTTGTGGCATGTATAACATGTAATGCCCCAAAATTCTCAGAACCTGAAGCGTTGAAAATAATCGAACTTTTTTTTTTATGTTAATCAAAATAATTTGTAAATTAGAAAGTTTTTTGGATTTTGAAACATATATAAAAATATAATGGGAGGTAGTTATTCATATAAACTTAGGCAATTTTGGCGAAATTTGATTTTGGAAAATATTTGGAGGCAATTTAGCAATTACGGATTGAACAAAAGCGGAAGAAAATTATATTTGGCCTATCAAATATCTATAAAAAATTATTAAATTTTTACAAGGTCTAAAGCATTCATATATGTACCACAAATAAAAATTTGGGGCCTTGATGATAATGTTTGGAGCACGAAAATATAGCTCGAATATGCTGGACAGAAGACTCGGATTCGAAATGACGCAATTTACCAAAACGGGCATAACTTTTTCTCTAGATAATATTTTGAGATAATTCTAAAGGCTATTATTAGAAGACTCATAGACCTTTCAAACGCCACTGATTTCACTCTAAAATATCAATTTATCAATTATAAGTATTTACGAATTTACTTTATTATTTTCGTTAAAAATCATAGCCCCTCAATAAGATTTTAATTACATACAATATCAATTTATCAATTCTAAGTGTTTAATAATTTACTTCATGTTATAAAAGAAATTACTATAGTAAATCTAATCAATAAATTAATTTTTACTTTTATCTTATTTTAATTAATAAAAAATTAAATCTTTTCAAAATTTTCAATTAAAAATATTATAGTATTATCTAATATTATTTATTATTTGATAATTACGTGTAAAGTATAATACAATTTTCAAAATGGAAAAAATTGTGTCATAAATTATGTGATAATATAAAAAAAATAATATATTATTATAATAAGTCGGATCAAGTTGTTATCGGATCGGATTGATCTATATCCATATTCGATTCATTTAGTGAATGGATTATCAAATTCGAATCACAATCCGGTTATCAAATTAAGATCCTAAATCTATCTCCCGTTAATTTCTTCGGATTCAAATCAAAATACAATCCATTGACAGCCCTAATCCTATCTCATTTCGTGTTACTCATAACTCAAGAACACAGATCTCTTCGTATCACCTACTATGCTTACTAGATTGATCACTCGAATCATGTCTAACTAGTAGGTCACGATAAATTCTAAGTCCACGGGATAATCTTCTATCATCACATCACTTCTCCCAACTTACGTGGATAATGGGTCTCCACTTAACAAAAGTGATAAAAGTGTCTCTCTCACACCAACTAATCAGGGTCTCTTCACAGATGAATGATTCTACACATTTTATCATATCTCCACTCGTGATACAAATGTCACACTCCACATCTCCGGTACAAACCATAATGTACCCTTATGCATTTATACTCTACTTTACCAAAGGACATACAACATACTGCTAATGCATCCTATCCCACTAGTATACAAGCAATTATACCAAACAATCATATTGCCTTAAATTCAGGCAAATGCACATATCAAACACATTGAAATGTAGCATACAATTGCGCAACAGAATTAGGCAATCACACACATGCAAAAAAGTATTACACACAGATGCACATGCTACTAGGTTTACTCTCATTAAACCCCACTAGCATCATCACTCGACCCTGAAGCCAAACTTGCCTCACCTTTCAACTTGCCCTTTGGCTTATCTCTCTTCTTGGAACAGTACCTAATAAAGTGCACTAACTTGCCATAATTGTAGCACCGTCTACCACTAGACTTGTCTCGTCCCTTGCACTTCTTTGTACCACCCTCATCACTTGAGTCACTACTTGAATCACTACTATTTTGAGCTTTACCCAGATTTATTTGATTAAGTTTCATCCTACTCCTCATCATATGTAACTCACCATTCTTCTTATCTTCTTTTCCAGTATTAATCTCCATCTCCTTACTCCTAAGTGAGTCTATGACAATCTCAGGTGTTAAGGTATCCCTACCATACTTAATTGTATTTTTAACATCTCTATATGAATCAGGCATGAAATTTTTAAAAAATAATGACTTTATATGTTTCAGATACCTTTTTGTCACAATTAACAATATTTGAAACAAATTTGTTAAAGATATCCAAATTGTCATTAACATCCTTTGAAGGATCTATTTTAAAACTGAAAAATCTTTCGAGCAAGTACAATTTGTTAGGAGTGGACTTAAGCAAATATAAGTCCTCCAACTTTTGTCAAAGTTCTTTGATAAAATCAAGTTTTCTAATTTTGCTCAAAATAGTATCAAATAGGTGTAAAATAGTTAAAGTATAAGCAAGTTCATCCTACTCTTCTTTTTGTGCTTCTGTTATGTTTGATGGAATTTGCCATCTATGACTATTGAAACTTATTGTTGGATCAAAATACCCTTCATTTTTTGTAGCCAAATTGAAAATTCTCATTTCCCATTAAAAATTCCAACTTCAAAGTATAAAGATATTTTTTTAAGAAAACAAAACTACCACATGCATGGATAGGTCATGCAAAGTAATCCTAAGGCCACACACCGTTCTAGATTCCTAGAGTTTCGTAAGATTTGCGATCTTAGATCAAGAAAATGTTCAAACGAGTGAAGTCTAGGTTTTCTAAGAGGATAATCAATGGAACACGAAGGTATGTTAACAAAATTTAAATTTTCACGGAATGCAATCAATTAAACACAGAAGCGCCTATATTCCTAAATTTCTAGCACAAGTAATGTTACCTCTTCACGGTAACCACAATCCTATTATAACCCCACACGATGACACGATAATGCTGAAATTTAAATTGAGATAAGCCAATTTATCAGAACGGACCAATATGAGTCCGTAAATTTTGAGAACCGCGAATTTGTTACCTTAGGACCGTTACTATTTGCCCTAATGTCAACAGCAATCAATTGAGGAAAATTGAATCCCTAACACATAGGGGAAAAATCATCCAAGTTTTCAAGCAGCACCCAAAACTGAAAACAAACGCCATTGCAGGGTTGATCTCATTATTCGAAGGAAATTACCTGAAGAGATTGTTGCCGGAGGAGGTCCCAAGCTTCCACACGTGTCGTCACTCCAGTCATGCGCCACCCACCCTAGTGTGCCTCGATCTGCTAAACATGTAGGTGGTCTTTGTTCGTCCGAAAGGGAAGTGGTTTCATTGGAAAACACCCAAATAGATCTGGCAGAAAATTGAAAATACTTGACAGTTTCTAGTTCGATTTTTCTGCCAATTTCTAATCATTTTTGGGCTAGAAATCTACCAACAACCTTGCTTCGACACCAAATGTTGTAGAATGAATCTCCACTCGACGGATTCTGGGCTCAGATCAAACTTACAAATCAATATATCAACCAACTAACCAAAACATCATACCCACAACTCAATCCACTTATGGTTGCTTTCCTCTTTTCTCACCCACAAGGGGACAACAATATTGTGGTGATTGCAAGCCACAAAGGCAAAGAGAAGACAAGAATAGGCAAGAACTCGAAGGAGGTCACAAGGGGTAGCCACGTTTTCTCTCTTCTCACACAAGGGGGCAAACACATGACTTCTTGCAAAGGGAGGATGATATATATAGCTTTAGGTATAATTTCAATTTGGGCTAATACACAAAGATTGGGTCAAGACACAAAGTAATGGGCCAAGATATAAGGAAGCCCTCCTAAAAGTGAGTTTGGGCAAGGTAACATTAAAACCAATTAAGTTGCAATTAGTGGCCCACTTTGTTTTTGGGTCGAGTGTATGAATTGATTGGTTAATGAGTATTTCACTCATCAGCTGCGGCTTATGAAATATAATCCGACACTGTTTAACATAATTGCTCGTGATTTATTGGGTATCAAAATGAAATAGTTTCTTCGTTCCCTTTGTGTGTTTCTTTTCACTTCACCAATTGCTAGATAGGTTCGCGAACTTCATTTCAAGGACAAATAGGCCGTTGCCTCTAAGGTCTCTCCTCACTAATGATTGTATGCTTTCCCTCCCTTATGTGATGGGTCAATAAGTGAGTTTAGCTATGTGATGGGAGTATGTAATATGTTTTATTTAAATTGATCCCTCGGCTCTATTCTAGCCTCCGTCGTCTAGGAGAGACAAATTGCATGTCATTGTTTCATTAGAATCTACCTCATGGCAAAATTCTCATCAGCGAAATATTGTATGTTAATGGCAATGTTAGCTACTGTTTAAGTTAAAATTATCACCATTTCTGATGACCTTCAGTATCTCCTTCTTCGAATGTTTCCATTCATCAAAACAACAGGATATTTATACCTACCTCTTCTCCGATTTTCTTCACTGTTTGATCCATTTTTACACATTTTTTCTGGCTATTATTTTTATTCACGTGCATTACTCTCTTATCTTGGTATGATTTCTCACAAACAGAATCGAGTTGTTCACCTCAAAAAATAGATTTTATTTCTTAAAACCAAATTGCTTATTATTCTCAGCTTATCTGGAGTTTTTCCTCTTTAATTTCTTGTATTTGAATCCAATGCCTTTTTATATTCCAATGAGCCTTCTACCGAATCTTTGAAATTGATGTTTGATCCTGAAGAGAAAGAAAAGATTGAAAAAGGAGGTTTTTTGTGACACTAGTTGAAGAGCACACTATTTTCACGTAAAGGCATGGTGCACTAATATCAACACTCATTTGTTAGAAATCACACTATGATGAGTTTGTCTTTGTCCAAGGCTATCCAAGGCTCTAAGCAAAAGATTTCATGAGATGAAGTGAATGTATAGTATGAAAATTGTTTGGAGTAATTCTTAGTTCAGGAGATCAATGTGTGAGTTTTGAGTTTGTAGCAATGTTCTATCTGCATCGGACCGTTCGTCTTTATGATTGACTAATAAGGAAACCATCCAGGAAATACGCTTGTATGTCTTTTGTTACATGACCACAAAAATAAATCAATGATGCATCTTGTTAAGATGTAAATATTAATGGCTCTAATATGTTTGATTTATCTTCAAAAAATGCTCTGACTCAATATTAATGCTCGAGATTTTAATAACTGGATTGAGCAGATGCTATAGGGCTTAACAGTAAGAGCATCTCAAAATTTGTAAATGTGTCTTCCATTCAGGGAAATAGTGTGCTTTATTGCGCCAAATAAACATTGAAGTCCACTTGCGCTATCTTATTTGCCGATGAGTGGATATTCAATTAATAACACGCAAGGACAACATGGGGAGATAGTCTGGTTAGCACTTTTTTCTTTCTTATTTTGTATGTTGGTGTCTTTTTCTAACTATGTTCAAAATACCAAAAAATGATACGTTTATCGATAGCCAGATAAGAATCAGTAAAATTTGTGGCAAGTGGGATATGCATTTTACAATGCCTCTGATGGAAACAGCATTTTTTTTTTTTTTTTCCGTCAGTATATAACATGGATCCTCTTCACATATTCTAATGTTTTTATTCTTTTTGGCATGTATAACGTCTTCAAATAATGCTCATTTTTCTGAAGAGTTATTAACTGTCCAGAATATATAACCTGAGATTCTTAATTGTTAATAATAAAAATTTCCTAACAGTTTTAACATTTTAAATTAAGCCCCAGTTTGAGTCTCATTTTTTTGTATAAAAATGTGTTCTGGAATAGTAATTTTTTGGAAAATGTGTTGCATACAATTAGAACTTTTTTCGACTTACGTGTAAAATTATTTTATTTGAGAATGTGAAATTGAAAATAAATTTTGAAATAACGAGTTTTTTTTTTTGGAAAAATGGAGGCCAAATATATAGGCTAAATGTCAAACATGGTTAAGGGCCAAATGGAGTTTTTAGGTTCAAGTTTGGCCACATTTATTTATTAAAATTGTGCATGTGTCAGCATTTGCTGAAAAACAAAGTCAACAAACATGTTGGCCTGTTATGAGTTTGTCGAAATAAAAATTTGAAGTAGATAAATATGTGTTCTTTCTAAGAGTTGCTTATAGTGGTCCAACATTAACCATTTTGACACGTTCCTACTTTTAAACTAGTACCTCAAACTTTTTATCGATTCAAATGGGAACAGTCAAACTTGGATCGAGCGAGTTCGATTTTTAAGAATGATAGAAATAAAAGCAAAAGTTGACGCATATGCCATCGAGTGACCTCACAAAATTTTCTTATTTTTAAAACGAAAAATTCTTTAATTATAGATGTTGACCTTACTCTGCTCTCCGCTTGAACAATACAAGAAGTTCAAAGAAGATCCCCAAATAAATACCGTTCTTTTCCGATCTCTATTCTATACCGAGGGTTTGCCATCTTTCATCTCCCCATCTCACCGACGTCGTCCACCACTCCACCTCTCTTCTTCTCAGCATCTCGACTTCAGGTAAAGTTTAATAATTTTAGAATAAAATATGAATGTGCCAACTTTAATAGAAATTTCTGTTGGTGTTAATTGATGATGTGAGTTGTCTGTATTTTGGCCTGGTTCATTTCAGTTGAAGAACCAGATACTAAATTTGCTTGTTTTATTTTTGACTAATTTGGTTATAATTTAATATTTCCAAAATAAAAGATTAGGGCTTGGATCATGACTATCAATTAGCAAAGTAAATATTTATGTCATAGGAAGTGGCAGTGAATTCCCAAAATAGATTTATCACTCCGTTAATATGATGCACATCATTATTGGAAGAAGTAATTATTCGTTTGCATGCCCAAAGTTTTGCATGCACTTAAAATAAATGTAGCATATTAAAATCTCAATGAAAGTTTTGACTTCTTAAAATTGCAATTTAGTGAAGGTTTATAGTTTTTCTTCTCTAGCTTTTGGCTACAATTAGCATTTTGGCATGTTGTACAATTACATGTCATTACCATACTTGCGATTTGAAGTGAGTTCCGACAAATGATCTGCTCTATTCTTTTCATTTGTTGGTGTAATGAGCTTTTTTTTTTTTCCTTAATTCAAATCGAAAATAAAGAATTTACATTATCTTATTCATGGTTCAGTCATTAGTGAGTAATACTAGTTTCCGGTTTGTTGAATTTTTGGATGTTTCAAATTTCAAACTTTAGTGGTGATTGTTGATGAGTCTCTATTGATGGATGATTGATCGTTTAATTTCTCGGAAGTGAACGAGATCGTAAACAGGTAATAAAATAGTAAGTAGAGTTCAAATTCACGAGACTGTGTTCGACCGAATTTAAATTATTTGCAAATTTAATCGAATAGCAAACTATTTTTGTGAGTTTTCTATATTAATATCTAAAGTATCAATTAAACTAGTGAAAGTAAGTAAATTTGTTTTTCAAATATGTGAGATGCATTGCTAAGATGTCAAATTTCCCTTGTTATTCCATGTTTTAGTTTAATAATTGAAGTGATAATTTGAAATCATTTATATTTTTCAATGTTCCAAATTTAGTTGAAAGCCTCTTTCAATAGCAATCAAATATATTCTCCTTATATGACCATTCTATCTTTCGATGAAAGATACAAGCATGATAAATGCATTAACAAGTGCTAGAACACCTATTGAAACCATATAATGCATAGAAGGATATCTTTATCCTTTATCGAACCTTACAACATTATACTGTGCTTAAATGGTATTGTCTCTCTTGATAACAATAAAAATTATAATAAACATCCACAAATCAAGCCAAATTAAAATCAAAATAATTAATTAAAAAATAAAAATATCACAGGGTTCATCTCATCCTCGTAATGTATAAATTTAGTCTAATATATTTGTTAGGAATATATGTAATTGGTAAATCTGTGACCAAGGACCAAAATGTCAAAATTGTAAAGTCAAGGATCAAATTGTCAAAATTGTAAGGTCAAGGACCAAATTGTCAACGTCCAATAGTTCAGGGACTAGAGTTGCAATTAACCAAAGTTTGTAGGCTTGGTCTAGGGTTGTGTGGGATGCCTCGAAGATGCAAACGGCGCGGTGATTTTGCTAGAGTCACGCCATGACCTCGCTCGAGCGGAAGACACGTCGCTCGAGCGACCATGTTATCTAGCCAAACCTAATTTTAAACGCTCGCGAATATTTGACGCTCCACATTACCATGTGTCGACCTCTATAAATACCAAACGTCCAATTCGTGTTCATTAACCCGAATATACACATTGAAATCACTTTGATTATTTTCTTTCAAATCCTTGGCAACCTAAAATCAAAATCCTTCTTCTCCAAGGATCACAAGCCAAAAACCTTTCATAGTGTTCATCCAAATCCATGGCTTGTTGAGTAAAAACATCAAATACACAAACACCAAAACACCTGTTTCTCAACTCCAATTAAACTTCCAGAAGATCATCAGTTTGAAGATCCGGGAAGGACTTGCTTGAAGAGCTGGAGTGCGTAGCGATTCACGGGAGGTAGAAATTGTACAAGGCTGGGATTTAGCACGGAGCTGCAAATCCAGGAGGGTCTTGATTTCATACAGCAAGGAGGTCAGAAAAATTGAGAGGGTCAATTGAGTCTGGCGTGCTGTAAGTTGGTTTCTACATAGTGGATCTCTACTGGCTTGTGCCTAGAGTTTTTCCCATATTGGGTTTCTCCGTCAACATGTTTGGTGTGTTTTTACCGCTTTAATTTATTTACTTGTCAACGGTAATTCAACATAAGTAGATAAAGCACGTGAATTAATCTAGACTAATTATAATTTGTGTGACTTGTTGCATGAATTGTTGAAAAAGTTTTTAATTCCGCAAGAACACCTATTCACCCCCCTCTAGGTGTTAGTTGGGTCGAACGATAAGTTTTTCAATATTGAAATTACAAGAAATGATATTTAAGTGAAAAGATATAACTCGAATTTTTGATAAATTGAGAAGATGAAGACGAATATTGAAATCTTGAAACTCTTTAATTTTTTGATGAATCTCCACTTTCGCCCAAAAACTAAGTATGAATTTTCACTTGATTGACTTCTTGCAAATTTCCTTTAACTCTCTCACAAACTTACTAATTTTGTCTCCTTTAATGTATGAATTGATAGAATATTAGAGTGTTTTAGTATATGAGAGGTGTTTTTTTCATATGAATGCCCATGTTTTGTATTTGTAGTGGTGAAATTAGGTCAAAAATCGTGCAAGAAAGTGAATTTCCATGTATAATCTAGAATGAAAAAGGAAACTGGCTGCGATCTTATATTTTGGCCTGGCTGTCTCCTAGTAGGAAAGTGGGCACTCATCCTAAGCAATATTTTCAGCTTTTGTTTTTGAAACCACAAGTCCGGCAGTCGCCCGAATTTATAACTAGGCAATCACGTAGTCATAAAATCATTCAAACTTTGCATTTTGGTTCTCAAATTCGATTCTTGATTGTTTTAATTCATTTTCTCTTGCAATTTTGGTCAATTTCATCCAGTTGAGTCCGTAACATCTTCAATCTTCGTTTCATGGTCCAAACAACTATTGAAATCCTTGCAATTTAGTCTCCATACTTTGGAATTCACATTTTTAACCAATTTTTGCATCTTTCTTTCAATTTATCCTTCAACCATTGAGTTTTACCTGTATAACATAAAATACAATAATTTAAGATATATTTTGTCAAAAGAACTACTAAATATCGTTATTTTAGGCTTCGAATAAATGTATAAAATACACTTATCAAACACCCTTAAACTTAAACATTTGTTTGTTCTTAAAAAAAAGTAAAACCTAAATAACAACATACACGTAAGCAAACGGAAATATTTTGTTAGATAATCTAGCTTTTTACCTCATAAATCAAGATCTCAGTGTTAATTTTACAAACATGCTTCAAAGTCATAATACCAAACATATATCCACACTTCCAATGCAAAACCAAAGTGTGTGTGTGGGGAATTAAGTAGTCAACCATGAATCTACAAGTTACTTCAACCTCCGACCCTCTGTGCTCAAATATACCATTTCATCTCTATTATGATTTACAAATTACATGCCACCAGTTTTCTTCTTTTCACTCATTCCCAATGTATAATCTGAGGTTGAATTTTTCACTACTATCCTCAACCTTTCTAGTTCAGGTGGACGTCACTACTGCAAGTCAACAAATCAATGAACAATGATTCTTCAATTATTTGTTTACTTTGACCTCCAAAATCCAACTAAGCTAATTATCTTTTGTTAAAAGTAAAATTTTCTCAAACAAGTGTTTGGAGTTTGACCAAGGCATTTAGTGATTTTTTTTAATTTTTTTTTATGCACTTGCTTTTTTTGATTTTCAAAAGTTCTTTTCTTTTTGTATTCTCTCTTTTAAGTTTTTTGGATAACCCATATAGCAAGTTTTAGGTCGATAACTCTCAAATCAGATGATTTAAGGCACAAAATTCTAAACACCCTTACAGGCATAAGAACTCAAGTAAAAAAGGCTTGAAAGAGAACAATATTTTTTTAGTTCAATTGTTTTCTAAACGACCCTTGTATTGAGTTTTAGGCCGATATCTCTCAAGACAAATGATTTAGGGCACCAAATTTTTAGATACTTTTGCAAACACCAAATCCCAAATTAAATTATTATTTTCATGGTACCTATTAAGAGGAGAACAAAACAATAAAAAGAGTCAAAATTAGTTATTCTTTTTTTTTTTTTAATGTTTAAACTCCAATTTCATGTCACATGCATATTTCAAGTCCTTTTGAATCAATTAATGTTTTTCTTTAACTTGGTTAAGTGTTAATAATGAAGATGTCTCCCAAACTGATCTAATGCAAACTAATAATCAAAATAAATATATTTGCAATTTAGTACAAAAAGCAAAATAAATAAAAGGGATAGGAAATTGAGCCACTTCCCAAAGTGCTTGATTTATAGTCTTTAGCTAGACTATATGGAGGAACAGATCATGGTGGTTCAAATAGTTGTCTTGAGCTATGCACTACTTGCGATTTACAGCCTTGCATCCTCCTTTTGTCCTCTAGACTTTGAACCCTTCATTCTTCTATTGACTAAGGCTTCCTTGATTTTTAGGCTTTGTCTTATTTGAGCCTTGTTGCATCTTTTCAGTAATATACTTGCACTCCTCTTTAGCTTTTTTTGCTAAAATCTTCTTGTAATGGGTTCTCGATAATAATGTAGATCATGAACTTCTCTTACTTATCATCCAATCTCAATGTCAGTTCGTCACTTCACATTCCATGATAACTCAAGTTATTGACAAGAAGGATCTACCTAATATAAGTAATGTCGAATCACATGGCTTCTCTATATCTAAGACAACAAAATCAATCGGAAATATGAACTTGCTAACTTTAATGAGCATGTTCTCAACTACTCCTCATAAGTATTTGATTGATCTATCTGCCAATTGAAGGGAAATGGATCTATCCTTCAACTCTTCCAAACCTACGTTCCTTTAGACAAAAAAAGGCATTAGGTTTATACGTACTTCCGAGTCACATAAACAATTAAAATTCAAATAATTTCCTATTGAGCAAGGTATTTTGAGACTCTCTGAATCTTTTAGTTTAGGAGGTAATGTGTTCTACAAGATGGCACTACATCCTTATTTAACTTTATGGTCTCAAAATCTGTAAGCTTTCTATTTTTAGATAAGATCTTCTTTAGAAACTTTTTATAGTTTGGTATTTGAGATATAGCTTCAATCAGTGGGATATTGACATGAAACTTTTTAAAGATGATAAAGAACTTTGCTAACTGTTCTTCTAGCTTCCTCTATTACAATAACTATGGGAAGGGTATTTGTAGATCATATTATCTGACATGAGCAGTTATCTGAACCTTCAGATCCTCTGGTACTTTTTCTTTCTCTGATTCTATACTCTGCTCAAATCTCTCCAAGTGATCCTCTGTCGTAGAAGACATCTTTTTATTCACTACCACCTACCTCGTTGTATCCCTTCTAGCATGGGTATAATTTGCTTTCCTTTCTATCTCTTAGATTCTCCATTTCAAGTAACTTCTTTGTTGATCCTAATTGTCTTATCTCAAATTCCTTAATAAGTTCAACTTTAACTTTTCTTATCTCTCGTTTATCTTTGGCTGCTATCAACATATCATCAACATATAAGATTATGTGAACAAATGATCCATCATCACTCTTCATAAATAGACACAACTATCATAACTATCTCTTTTGAAATTATGAGTAGTCATAAATGGGTCAAACCTTTTATACCACTATTTGAGCAATCATTTCAGGCCATAAAGAGACTCTTTCAGTTTGCTCGCATAGTCGTTCTTTCCTTCAACTATAAAATCCTCTGGTTGCTATATATAGATGTCGTCATCAAGCTCTCCATGTAACAATGTTGTCATCATATCCAACTGTTAAAGCTCAAAATCATGCATGGTTAAAATACCAAGCAAATCAAGAATTAAACTATACTTTACAACTAGAGAAAATACATTTGTGAAATCTACACTCGGATCCTGACTGTAGCCCTTTGGAACTAGTCGTGCCTTGTATCAAGCTTCTTCAACTCTTATTGTACCTTCTTTCTTTTAATACCCATTTGCAACAAACAACTTTCTCATCTTTAGATAATCTTACTAAATCCCATGTGCCATTCTTATGAAGCGATTCAATCTCATCAGTCATCCATATCATGACGAACTTTTATTTTTCTTTGGGGAGATGGACCGTAAGAAAAGTAGAGCTTGCTTAGCACATACTTTTGGCGTGATAGGTTCGCAAGAGCTAAGCATAAGACCACAATTTGATGACATATGATCCGTTATTTGTTTTACACAATCTTATCCTCTAGTAACCAGTAGGGAAAATTTGTCTATAGATTCCCATGCAATTTACTTCATTTTATATTCGGTTGGGATTTTTAATAGATAAAGAGCTGCATATCTTCCCCCTTTTTTTAATACAGGATCATGAATTGAATTTCTATTACAGATTATCAATTGCTTTCCAAAGAAATATAAGGAAGACTTAAAAGTAAGCTCTATATTGATTGTGACCTTGAAATTTCTAGATTTCATAATCATCGTAAAAGAAAATTGTCTTTATTCTCAGCATTAAATTCTGACTTTTTTCCCCCTTTTTTCTCTCTCTTTTTCCCACTCAACGGTGAAGGACAAACTAATTTCTTTCTTTCAATTCTGCTTCATTTCCTCTGCATGGGTCGCAAGAAGCTTGCAATGAAGAGGATTGAAAACTCAAAATTCCGTCAAATAGCATATGCAAAGCGCAAGGATGGAATTGTTAAGAAGACCAACGAATTGTCAATTTTGTGTGACACAGATGTTGCCCTTATAATGTTTTCACCTACTGGCTGTTTAACTACTTTTCCTAGCAATGGAAGGTTGGTATGAGTACCCTATAGAAAAGAGTACTTGATTATGATTATTCAAAATTTTGATCCATAATTTTTTCCCTTTGGCTTTAGGGTTGAGGATACCTTTCTCCGTTTTGTTGATCGTCCTGACGAACAAAGAGGAGGGTATGTGTTTACTTGTATGATGAATAAGATAATTGTTGAAGTTGTTGAATCAATGGTTTCCGTTTATACTTTCTTTATTTACTAACCCTTGTTAATCTTTGCAGACCTATTCGGAATGAAGAGGTGTTCAATATTTACCAGTCTTTCTCCTCTCTTTATCTCTATTTTCTGCCAACTTATTATGACATTTGTGTTTGTAGTATTTGTCTCGTAGGCTCAAGCAGTTGAAGGTCGAAAGAGAAACTCTGGAAAGAGTTGTAAAGTATTTCTATCCCTCTTCTATTTCTCCCTCCCTGTGCATGTCTGTTTTGGTACATACTAGTATGATTGTAGTTGGCTCTTTTCTTGCGAGTGTCTGTTCATGTGTAGATACATCTGTTCTCAAATTTGTAATTGTAGCACTAACTTTTTCCCCCGACATTTTTCTAATGAGACCTTTTTTTGTATAATATGAACGATTCACTTCGTGATGATTGATCGACTTCAGTATTGAGGTAACTTTCTTACCTTTCACTTTTAAACGACTTCTCTGCCAATCAAAAATGATCTGGACTCAACCTTAAATCTGGAAGTTTGGAAATTGACGACTTAAAAACATATGAAGAATGTACGGAAGAACCTGTAGTTAGTACAAAATTTATTCTTAACAATTGAATCAAATTTGTTGAAGTTGAATATCAAACATTGTTCAGAATGAGTAAATCTAGGTTGTCGCATTGTTATTTATTCAGTTAAAGTAATTCTATTAGATTATATACATTGTTCAGAATGAGTAAAGCTATTGGAATGGAAAATTTTATTTATTCAACTAAATTAATTTCATAACACACCACGGTCATGCCATCGAGTGGATGCTGCGTGCCTAAAATGTTCACAAAACCTTGCTTTCTCGTGCTTTATCCAATACTACCTTGAATCGTCTTATCTAAAAGCCTAACATATTAAAGAGACAAAGAGATGACACATTTATTTATTTAAATATTGTCTTTAAGAAATCCATTAGAGAGCTTTAGATTGATGATTCATGCCGTCTTATTATGTTTTGCATTTCGGCCTGTTTCGCGCGGGTTAAGTCGCTAACAATTAAAAGGGATCAGACGATTGTGTAAGGGACGAAACATCTTGAGACAAAGTCCCAAAAAGGGGTGTTCTTTTATTGGCGATGAACTTTACAATTGGGAATGAAAAACAACGTGCCTCCAAGGGGCGCAAGTACACGAATTACAGAAAGAAAGATGTTTAAGTCTAAAAGCTAAGGAAATGAAAATTACATATTCTCTGTTCGAGAGTTTTGGATTCGGTCCTTTGTTTCTGCGTCCTTTCTCCCTTTTATACCTCATAGACGATCTCTTTGTGATTAACTACTCTGAAAACTGCTTGATCGTCCTATAACTACCCACTTTCTTTGTAGTGGCCATTTTGTCATGAAACTGCCTCTTAACTGCTGCCATTATCTTTCATCGTTCAACCGCTTTCGATTGAATTCCTTGAGTCATGGAACGTGATAAGGCTACTTTAACAACTGCCTTGATAATTGCATTCCTTGATAACCACGATGCGTTATGTTTGTTGATACCTTGGGCGACTTGAAGGTTTGGGCGAGAGTAGAATAACAGCTCTGGGCGACCGTATGACACTCCATTCGTTCAGATTCTGAACGACTTGCAAACTTGGGCGATGGCGTTACCGCACTCTTGGGCCCCTTATTTGGGCCTTCA
>NC_036257.1:3956248-3958851 GCF_002742605.1 Olea europaea var. sylvestris | reverse complement strand
ATTACGTTAAGGGATGTTGGGGCCCTGGTGAATTTACCACCTTTGGGCGATACCATTTTCCCAGGTATCTTAGTTTCTAGTGGCGCCCCACAGTTTGGTAAAAACTACACCGATTCTTATTCAAGCCTGTAGACCCTCCATAATCATTCGAGCGCTGAGCCTACCCATGCTGAGCGAGTCGCCTTTCTTTTAGTTTGGCTTTGTAAATATGTTTTGTGTGTGCCAAATATAAAGCCTTCTCTGAGTTATTTACCTATAGCGCACGAATTGGCGCGTGGCAGGCCTTTGAATTTATGTTCTTTGTTTTTGGCTGCCCTTTATAGAGGCATAGCCTCTCTTCAAACTCAATTGAAGAATGGTGCATCTCCCACTGGCAGTAGACCTCTTTGGTTCACTCAGAGATCCTATTTTCCATTGCTTGGTGCTCAATCAATTTCTCGCTCCTCTGCTCGCTGTTATGGGCTAGCCATGGAGCTATGTACATCCCCCTTCCACTATAGATAGCGCGAGCACCTCTCTGCTCATTTGGATCTAGTTTTTAACTGGGAGGGAGCTTTTCCATGATATCTTAACTGGGACCAATGCCAAAGCGGGGGTAGAAATTTATGCTCCCCAATTTTTTGCCCGTCAGCTTGGTTTTGGCCAAACTTGGCCTGTTCCTCTTTGCTATTCGAAGAGCTTAATTGACCATTTTCATACCATTAAGAAGGCGGAAGCAGAGGCTATAAATGTTCGCAACCTCCATTTATCAAGCCACTTTTCATTAGCCCCTTTTAATTCTTGTCATGCTACTCACCCTCTTTTTGAACAACTTTGGCCATCAGTGAAGCGCAGATTATTTGCGACTGAGGCCAATCGTGCCTTTCATTCATTAGACCAACCGAGTATTTCTTCTCCTCCTCCTGTTTTGGTCACTCCTTTGTCTATTCGAAGCCCCTCTCCTTCTCGTCGTACTAAACATCCTGCTCATCCATCTTCTTCTCTCCCTGCCAGGCCTACTACGGCCAAGAGTGCTTCAAGCCGCAAACGGCCAGCCTCAACATCTCCCATTCTGGAGGATGATGTTGATGATGATGATGATGATGATGATGATGATGCCCCTCTTATCATCAGGAGGAAGGTAATTAAATCGGTCTATTTACAAGTATGCTTTTCCACATTTGATACTGTTCTGTGTACTGATGATCTTTTGGACTTTTCAGAAAAGTTCAGCCTCCCCTTCAAAGGCTTTGGCATCGACAACTCCTGCTCCATCATCCTCTGCTGAGGCTATTTCATCCAAATCGGTTGGTGATGGGACCATGCTTAAAGATACATCTTCGGTCCCAGAGTCTTCATCACAACCCATGGATGAGCCACCTTCTTCCCAGGGTGTCAACCACCTAATCATTGAAGTAGAAGGTAATTCAGTTTTTGATGTCTTATCTTTGATCGTGCTATTTGTTTCTGATTTGTTGCTCTTGAATTTTGCAGATACTCCTATGAGTCCACCCGTTGTGGCAACGTCGTCTCGCTCGGACAAGAGGAAGTCCTTACGAATGGATGAGTCGCTGGTTGCAAGCTTGACCGAGGGCGCGCCATCTTCTACGATTGTCGACGAGGTAGTTTTTCTTTTTGCTTCATTTCTATCATTTCTATTTCCACCTTGTTCATTGTAGTGAGGATTTTTAATATTGGCAACCTTCTTTGCAGGATGCTGACAGGATTGTGCGTTCTATCCAGGATTTGTTCGCTTCTTGGGGGCAGGTCTAAATGCCTCGCCCTGCTCCATCTGATTGTCCTGCTGCTTCTTCAGAGGATGATTTGAAGTTCTTGAAGGAGTTGGTATTTGAGTACGTATCCTTCATGGATATGGACATTGGAAGGGCTAGTGCTGCCAGACACAAGGATGAACTTGAGCACTTGAGTGCGAAGTTAGAGCAAGCACTGATGCTTCCGTCGCTCAGTCTTTCTGCCGACTTTAAAGCGACATTGAAGGTCATTCACTCCGAGGTCCTTTCTATGCTGGCCAAGAATGCTGAACTAAAGGCCAAGCGTACTCAATATCTTCGAGCTGTGGCTGAGAAAGAGTCTTTACGTATGGAGATCAACAAGGCTAAGGACGAGTTGAAAGAAATCTCTTCCGAAGTCATGATTGAAGACTCCTTGATGGTTAGCCTGGCTGCTCAGATGAGGGAACTTCAAGCCAAAATGGACGATTGCAGGGCGAGGTTGGCTGCTAAAAAGCGCAACGCCTCTCAGGGGATTGAGCGAACTAAATCTTTGGTCGAACAGTACAAGAAGTTGGAGGTTGATGATGATGACGTTGCAACTGAATTGAACATCACTTCCTCATGGCAGAACGAGGATTGGGAAAAACTTAGGGAACGAATTCGTTCCTTATGGGGTAGACTGTAATTAAAACATACAATGTCTTTTTCTCTTTTGTAATTTTTGTTCATCATTAATGAACAGTAACTTCTTGTGCATTTATTTGACGTTTATTTTCTAATCATCAATTCTTTAAACACTTAACTACTTTGCACTAAGAATCTTGTCCATTCCCTTTTGATATTCCCACTACTGTTCCCAAGACTTAGGGCCATTTAATTCCGTCTATTAAA
>NC_036257.1:3953284-3956010 GCF_002742605.1 Olea europaea var. sylvestris | reverse complement strand
AAAATGGATTGTTTAGTCCGTCCGCCTTATATTTACTTTGATGTCACCTTTGGTATGGGAGGTATAGGAAATATTTTCTGGCCAGCAGCGAAGTTTTTTCCTGCAAAATTCTTCCCGTCGTCTCTTTGTTCTTCACAAGGAGTCAATGATGGGAGGTAATTTTTGGGTTGCATGTGGGCCACTTTGCTTGCTGAGAGTGCTTCTCAGCTTGCCTGCTGAGAGTGTTTCTCAGCCTCGCCATTGCAGCGATGCATTTGGGAAGGTGGTGAGGTCAGTACACCCTCTCACTTGTCAATCCCACCATTGCAGCAATGCAATTAGGAAGGCGGTAGGGCCAGTACACCCTCTTACTCGTCAATCCCACCATTGTAGCGATGCATTTAGGAAGGCGGTGTGAAGCTTACTCAGCGATCAACCGGGAGATACTTTAGTTGTATTTTGTAGCACGTCCATCATTTGTATCTTTTGTATTCTTGTAATGAACCTTTAATAATAAAGAACTTTATTCGAACGTATTTCGCTCTGTCTTTATTATCTTTTAATCGTCCAGAATGATTGGTTATGTTTTTATCTGTTCACATTCCCATAAAGAAGGAACATATTTTTTCAAATATTTGCCGTTAATGAATCTTACGTGCTTGGTGCCGTCTAGATCTTCCAAGTGGTACGCTCCATTAGGCAACACACTGTTTATTTTGTATGGTCCTTCCCAATTGGGCGACCACTTCCCGTACTTTGGATCCTTGGTATCCAAAGGGAGTATCGTCTTCCAAACTAGTTCACCCAGGCTGAACGACTGGGCTATGCTTTTTTATTATAAAATTTAGCCATTTTTTGCTTTTGAACTTGCAACCTATCTAAGACGTCCAACTTCAATTCATCTAAACTTAATAAATTTTGAACTAGTGATTCGACATACTCATCATCATTCAACTTATGTTGCAAGCACACTCGAATTGATTGCACGTTGATTTCCATAGGCAAAACGGTCTCCTGTCCATAAACAAGTTGGAAAGGAGTAACTTTGGTACTTGACCGAGGTGATGTTCTATAAGCCCATAAGGCCTTGTTCAAACATTCGTGCCAATTTCTGGCGTTTTCATCTATCATCTTTCTGATGATATTTTTTAGAATCTTATTAGAAGATTCTGCTTGTCCGTTGGATTGAGCGTAGTACGGTGTGGAGTTTACTAATTTAATCCCAAACTCGCTCAAAAATTTATTCACTTGATCCCCATTCAAAGATGTTTCGTGATCTACCATTAAAGTTTGTGGAATTCCAAACCTATAAATAATGTGATCACGAATAAACTCTATAACATTCTT
The DNA here is from genome assembly GCF_002742605.1 of Olea europaea var. sylvestris. NCBI lineage: Eukaryota > Viridiplantae > Streptophyta > Magnoliopsida > Lamiales > Oleaceae > Olea > Olea europaea. The sequence goes on along the minus strand of NC_036257.1, from coordinate 3,954,684 downwards.
TTGGGTGATCTCTTTCAAAGGTACCGCCTCTACCCATTTGGTGAAATAGTCGGTTGCAACTATAACAAAAGTATGTTGCTTGGACGATGGAGGGTAAATCTTTCCTATCAGATCTATCGCCCAACCTTTGAACGACCAAGGTTTAATAATAGGGGCCATCTCTCGTGCTGGCACCCTTTGTATTGGACCATGTTTTTGGCATGCTAAACAACTTTTTGCATACTGAACGCATAGTTCTCCCATCTTTGGCCAAAAATATCCACTCCTAATAATTAACCATCTCATCCTTTGGCCAGCTTGATGAGCTCCATATATCCCTTCGTGCACTTCAGCCATGATCGTCTTGGCTTCTTGCAAACTTACACACTTTAGTAATACACCATCAGAGCGTTTCTTAAACAACTCTTCATCTATTAGTGTGTAATTCAGCAAATATAGCTTCGTTTTCCTACTAATCCCTCCATTAGGTTCTTTAAGGAACCTTTTAATCTCTGCTCTCCAATCCACTGCATCTCCATCTTGTATACAGTGAAGTTCAATTTTTCTCACCCTTCTTTGAATCACGGGCAATATGATTCCATATTCACAAGTAGACTTCCAATTCAAAACTTTTGAGTACCCTGATGCCATTTGGGCTAACTCATTTGTCATGTCGTTATATATCCTATTAACGCATTGGAGTTCTACTTGATTGAATTCTTCTAGTAATTCTTGGGCGATCTCGTACTGACTTATAATAGAATCACTTTGGCATTTAAAATCACCGATCAATTGATGGATCACTAATTGAGAATCGCTCCTAACGATCACATTTCTTATTCCCATATCTACCATTAGTTCTAGGCCTACAATTAAAGCTTCATATTCAGCCTGATTGTTGGTGCACATTCTGTCTAAGGTGAATGCAAACTTGTAGCAGATCCCTAAAGGATTAATCAATGCTACCCCTACTCCTGCACCTTTAGAAGTTTTTGACCCATCGAAATACAATACCCAAGGTTTTAATTCAAACGAATTGATTTCTAATTCGATTTCTTCAGGCATGTCAAGGCATGGATGATCGGCTAGAAAGTTAGCCAAAGCCTGATTTTTTACTGCCTTTTGAGGTATATATTGTATTTCGAACTCTGATAAAGTTAGTGTCCAAAGGCCTACCCTTTGGTGTAAAATAGGGCGCGAGAACATATACTTGACTAAATTTACTTTAGAAATTAAACAAACGGTTACGGGCCGTAAATAAGCCCTTAGTTTTGTACATGTGAAATACAGTGCTAGACACAATTTTTCAGCAGCAGAGTAATTACATTCACATTTCGTCAACCGTCTACTTAAGTAATAAATTGCCCTTTCTTCACCAAATTGGTCTTCCTGTGCGACCATTGCAGCTATTGATTCTTTTT
>NC_036257.1:3841877-3953152 GCF_002742605.1 Olea europaea var. sylvestris | reverse complement strand
TATATCATCCACATACACCTCAACAAACTTGCCTATCATGTCATGAAAGATTAAATTCATGGCTCTTTGATAAGTTGCCCCTGCATTTTTTAGGCCGAAAGGCATAACCACCCATTCAAAACATCCTAGAGACCCAGGGAATCTAAAGGCAGTTTTGTGTATGTCTTCTTCACCTATATAAATTTGATTGGATCCTGAATACCCATCCATGAAAGAATACATAACATGTCCAGCAGTTGAATCTACTAAGGAATCCACCGTGGGCATTGGATACTCATCTTTGGGTGTAGCTATGTTTAAATTTCAAAAGTCTATACACACCCTTAGTTTACCATTCGTTTTTAGTACTGGCACAATATTTGACAACCATTCAACATATCTAGACATCTCAGTGAGTGCGTCCACTGAGAATGGTTCTTCGCTTTGCGCGACAACTTGAGTTTCTTCCCCGTCTTGTACCACTCTGACAGGTCCATAGTTTCCTTCGTACATGAACTTTTCCACCGAGTTTGCTTCCGCGACAAAAGGCCTATGATCAGCCTGTACCACCTCTGCTTCGCCTTTGTCATTCCAAAAAATCAGGCATTGATGGAGCGACGAAGGTATATAGCGGCTTCCGTGTATCCAATCTCTTCCTAGGAGCACATTGTAACTAGTAGGGCCATCTATTACAAAGAAGACAGTGGTCCTAGTAGTCGTACCTATAGTTATGTCTAAAGGCATAACTCTCTTAGCTGAAGTTGCTCCTCCATTGAAGCTAGTGAGGATGACTTCTGTAGGAATCATATCACCCTCTGTCTTTGCGAACTTTCTCATCATCCTGGATGGAATGGTGTTTATAGCCACTCCATTATCGACAAGCACCTTTGCCACTGGGACGCCGTTAACTAGAGCTTTAACGTATAATGGCCTCAGGTGTTTTGTCAATTTCATGACTGGCCGTTTAAAAACAACCTTTTTGGCAGCCTCTATTTCTACTTCTTGCTTGTTTTCTATCGAATTATTCCCCTGTGATAGGTCGACGTGTAGTATGTCACGCTGATCCTCTGTCTCCCGAATTTCCTTCTTACTTCTTTCTAATGCTTCCTTATCAGTTATCCAACCTGTGGGAGGGGGCATTATCTTTAGAGGTGACCCATACTTTTCAGAGCGAGGTACTCTCTTCTTCCTTTTGAGTGTCCCGTATAGTACGTAGAAGTCGAAAGGACGCCCAGATGGCTCCCCCAACAAGTCTGCTTCGCGAACTCCCTCTTGGTGTAGTTGCTTAAACAGAGTGTTGCGCGATACTCCCCTCTTTTTCCTTTCTGCTTCTAGGTCGATTTCTTCTTCAATGTCTGTCATCCCATCGTCCTCTTCATCGTTGTAGGCCTCTCCAGAAGTCTGGCCTTCTTCACATACCAGCCTGCAGGCTTCTCCTTCGTTGTCCTCCCTCTCTTCTTCCTTTTCTTTATTCTTGAATTCATTGGCCAGTAGGTAATTATTGGCCACGACAGGAGGCAACGTACCGAATTGGATAGCAAGGGGCTGATCTGGATCTTCTTCATCCTTTTTGCCCCTCTCAAACCTTGACCTCCCAGAAGAGGTTTCTGGCAGTTCCTTCATTGATTCATCTGTACTAGTCTCTTTACTACTTTTGAGGACGTTCTGATTGGCTACCTTGAGTAATAGAGGCGCTTTAAGATGTGGTAGTCCTTGTTGCTGCCTCATCATCCGTCCGTAATTTCGCTGGAAATGCCTTTGCTGGGTCCTAGTCATCTCATCGAAGGGTATTGCCCTTCCTGCGCTGTATTGGAATGAATGCCATACATTTGGCCGGTGAGGTTGCGGCCTAAATGTTCTTCCAGTATCTGCTGGTCTGAACTGCCTTTCAAAAGGTGGTCCTCTATAAAATGATGTACCTCGCCCTCTGCCAGGCTGAATGTTTGGGAAGAAGGCAGGGCGATGAGGATGCTGCCATGTCCCTGGTTTCTTCGTGTCTCCGTTTACTTCCCTTTTACACCTTGCACACCGGATGTTTTCGTCCTTTTTTGGTTCTTTCCCTTTGATTCGTTCGAAGACACTGGGATGTGTTTTAGTGTCTTCTTCTCCATCGTCTATGACCAACTTGAATTTTGACAACTTGTTCTTGAACCCAGATGTTACCATATTTACCCCAAGTGGCTGTGGGAAAGGATTCTCGTCCACTGCCATCTTTTTCTTATCGTCGAACGTAATTCGTCCTGATTCAATAGCATCCTGCAATACGTGACGGAAAACCAAGCAATTATTAGTCAAATGTGACCATGCATTATGCCACTTACAATATTTTTTACCCTTTATTTGTTCAGGGTTTGGCAATTTGTGCTTATCGCTCAGCTTTATTTGCTTATCCCTATACAATTTATCGAATATAAAGTCAGCTTTGGTCACATCGAACGAGAACGTTCTAGCCTTTATGTTTCCATCCTTTATGGGCTCATCTTTGCCCGATGGTCTAGGCTTGGCCATTATGGGACAAGTATATGTATCCCCTTTTACCAATTCGGCCAAACACATTTCGGCCTGATCGTATGATTCGTCGTCGATGGTATGAACGTCAAAATTTGGGTCTCTGTAATAAGTCCCTTTACTAGATTTTTTCATTTGTTCTTCTTCTCTTATCAGTCGTTCATATCTAATCACATTCGCACTCAACTGGAAAAGGTCACGAAATTCCTTGTCCTGGAACTTCTTTTTTAAATCAAAGCTCAAGCAGCCTTGTGCGATCTTGACCAATTCTTTTTCGGGTAGAGGTACAAAACACTTGCTTCTTGCTGTTTTGAACCTTTGGAGAAAACTTTCTGCCCATTCATTTGGCATTTGACGTAGATTCGCCAAATCAGCCAAAGTGACTTCAGATTCAGTTTTATAAAACTGAGCATGAAACAGCTGTTCCAGTTGTTACCATGTTTGAACAGAGTTCTCTGGCAAGTTGATGAACCAGGAGAAAGCTACTCCTGTTAACGAACTAGGGAAAAGTCTCATTTTATGGTAATCGGTTACATCACCACTTTGCAACGTGAATCGCCCTATGTGTTCTAGAGTAGACACCTCTCCTAAACCAGTAAACAGTGAGAATTCTGGCACTTTGTACCCTCTAGGCCATGGATATGCTTGGTCTACCCAATCAGGATATGGCTTTGTATACGTCGGCCTAATGATAGGACGCACCCCAAAGGTCATCCGATCCTGCACGATTTCCATAATCTGGTTCCTCAACATGACATTGGGATCATATGGAATTCCTACAGGCTGATTAACTGGTTGATTTGCATGATGTCTGATGTTTGGTCCTTGATTGGCAACAAAATTACCATAATTAGGTCCATTATCGTTAGCCTGGACATCTGTTCCCTCATTACCACGTGGAATATTCTGTCCATTGTTTAGGACATTATCTCTCGCGTTTGAATTACCCCCCAAGTTAGGCATGCCACTACCATTATTTTGATTTGGCACTGTAGTACCTCCTTGGTTTGAGATAGAGGGACCAGAAAGCGATTCCACCCCTTGATTCGGATTTAGGACAGAGGGATTATGTCCCACAATTGTCCTAATTTGAAAGTGGTTTGTAAGATGTATAGCCGGTTGACATATTTGGCCTACTAACTTATTCATTGTTTCGTTTAACGTCTTTAGCTGTTTGACCATATTGTCATAGTGTGCATTTCCATTTTGTGTAAATCTTTCCATATTATGAATACTTCGAAGATTTACCTATTCAACGACGTCTTGCATGAGTTCTCCAAGCAATGCACGCATGGTTCGAGGACTCAACTCCGTCATTGGTTCGTAACGACTATTACTGCTCTGATTTTGTCCATCTGTTCGTGGAGAGGCATGCTGCTCCTCATATCGCTCGATTACAGACTGGATTCCTCCCTGACTTGCTCCTTCCTTGTCGGATCTCTGAGGCATATTGTTTCACCTTTTGTATTTTCAACACCTAACACCACTGTCCCACCGGGCGTGCCAAATTGTTTCGCGCGGGTTAAGTCGTTAACAATTAAAAGGGATCAGATGATTGTGTAAGGGACGAAACCTCTTGAAACAAAATCCCAAAAAGGGGTGTTCTTTTATTGGCGATGAACTTTACAATTGGGAATGAAAAACAACGTGCCTCCAAGGGGCACAAGCACACGAGTTACAGAAAGAAAGATGTTTAAGTCTAAAAGCTAAGGAAATGAAAATTACATATTCTCTGTTCGAGAGTTTTGGATTCGGTCCTTTGCTTCTGCGTCCTTTCTCCCTTTTATACCTCATAGACGATCTCTTTGTGATTAACTACTCTGAAAACTGCTTGATCGTCCTATAACTACCCACTTTCTTTGTAGTGGCCATTTTGTCATGAAACTGCCTCTTAACTGCTGCCATTATCTTTCATCGTTCAACCGCTTTCGATTGAATTCCTTGAGTCGTGGAACGTGATAAGGCTACTTTAACAACTGCCTTGATAACTGCATTCCTTGATAACCACGATGCGTTATGTTTATTGATACCTTGGGCAACTTGAAGGTTTGGGCGAGAGTAGAATAACAGCTCTGGGCGACCGTATGACACTCCATTCGTTCAGATTCTGGGCGACTTGCAAACTTGGGCGATGGCGTTACCGCATTCTTGGGCCCCTTGTTTGGGCCTTCACTTTGACTCGTTCGATTGGACTTCGTTCTTTGGGCCATCCGATTTGGGGATTCTCCAATTGGGCTTTACTCCTTGGGCTGTTCGACTTGGGCTGAATTTTTATGTGTCAACACAGCCCGTTTACAAAAAGTGGATTCTTATATGCATTTGACATGCATTTACCTTTAGGATCTTGCAGATAAACTCGATAAACTTAATCGACAACATCACGATGCCCAGGAAAAAATGAGGTCAGAAATTGCTCCGCTCTTGTTTTATTTGGTTCCCAATTATTTTTGTTTTTCCCGAAAAGAGATGCATGACCATATATAAGCTTTTACACTACTATTTTGAGGATTAATTTCCATATTCTGACAGAAACAATGATATTATATTTTCATTTGTTTACTCTGTAGATTGTATGGACCTAATGTGAAGGAAGTAACTCTATCAACAATCTCTTATGGCTGCCATTGAGCGGGTTCAACTTTCAAAAGTGAGTGTAACCTTGTCCCCAAGAACTTTTTTCAAATTAAGTCATACAAAGTTACATATTATATTTCTGTGTTTGTAACTGCCTCCTCAAATATGGATACCGGTAATATGATTAATTCTTTTTACTTGCAGGCCAAATTGCTTGGTAACCTACAGAGATCTAACAATATTGAGGTATAATGATTTTGGAAGGGAATAATTAGCAATACATTTAGAAATAAACTACTTGAGCAAGCTTGACTTGAATATTTATTAGTTAGATGGATTACCTGTAGGCTGGCAAAGTCAATATGGAGGATTCAGCTTTCATAACTGATCACTCTGCTGATGTGAACCAAAACGGGTACGACATATATATCTATCTCTGTCATTTGTTTCTCTCATTCAGGTTAACGAAACATAAAGCAGCGGTAATATTGTAAATCAGCTCCAAGTTTAAGGAGCAATTCAATTTTCTATAAACTTTTGGCCTACGAATGTGGTTTCCTATTTTTTATAATTGGCGAACCGCTTTCCTTTCATGAGGGGGATTTAAACCAAACTTATATGTTGGGAAAAATGGGTGATTTGTGTGTAAATATTTATCATAATATAACCAATTAAACAACACAAACATAATTTAACAATAATATAATATAAATTGAGAAGAGGGTTAGAAAGTAAGCCTTGGAAGTCACGTCGAAGGCGTTGTCCTAAAATTGTATTGCCTCCCCTTCGTGTCGATTCTTTGGGTACTGCACGGTTCCAAGATTAAACCCGTATGGCTCTCCTTCTATGTGCACAACCATAGGGAGATAGGCAAACGAACCTCTCATTGAGTTGCCAACTGTTTAAGAATATAGTATGAATTGTAGAAAATGTTTTCCTTCCAAGTTATTTTTATTCTCGTTCACATTTTCAATGACATATAACCCCCTTTTATAGGTGAAAATTAACCCCCACAATTAAATCATTAAAATAGAAGTTATAATATGAATTATGATGTTTTACTTGTGTTAAAACTTATTATTGAATTAAAAAAAAAGAAAATTAAATGAGTTAAATATTGAAAGGTTAAAACTTTATTTTAAGTTACAACAATCCGCCACAAATTTTAAGCATTCAAAATAGAGAAATATATATAATAGTGGCAACGTGTCTTTTGGATTTGAAACTCACTTAGTGATAACAATTTTCATTTGAGGGAGCCATAATGGACTAAGCCTTGAATTAGGTCCCTTTGATCAAATTTCAATTGTTCCATATACGGTATCGATTTAGGTTCAGTTCAAAGTAGGAAGTCCTTTTAATGGTCATGCGCTCTAATCTTGATTCTAGTGAGAGTCTATAGGGAATAGCCCAATCCCATAGCAACAGCCTCATGGCAACTCTTATATAGGTGAGTCTTCAAAGGGTGTATGTGACCCACACCTAGCAAAAATTCTCGCCTTTGTACTCATTCAGTGTTATACCCTTCCTAACATCACATTTATTAGCACTATATTACCATAGGGATGAGCACAGATAAGTTAGTACTATACAAGTTACGCAGTACGAGTTGTTTCTACCCCCATTGAGCCTTTTTCATGTGATCTCTAATTACAAAGGTTTGAGTTACTCCTAGAGGTGACTCCCTTATGGGCTTAAACCCATCCTCCTTAATGATTTATTTTTGTCCATCTCAAACTACACATATTCATATCTCTCTTGGACAATAAATTGGTACCATTAATTTGTAAAGCTTTTCTTCTTTCACCTGCCCATCTACATTTCTGGAAAGTCACCTAAGAATTTTCCAAAACGTCAATATCACATATATAATTATAATACGATGGCCATATGAAATTTAGAAATTGACTTATAATTTTATGTTTGAGCATATGCATCCATTGAGCTCTTGTATTTCACTTGCAAATCTACAAATTTCATCTTTAGCACTTTCCAAAGTCAGTTTTTCCAACTAAGAACAATATAAGGTGTGTCTATTTGACATTTTAAATATCCTCACATTCCAAAGATATATATATTTTTTAATTTATTTATTTAAACATAATAATTCATCACCAAATATTCTCAATCTCCATATATCACAATGTAACATTAATCTTTGCAGCCGATAAGAATGATCAACCATCAATACATACCTTACACATCACATATTTTGATGATTGTATTAAATTGTTTATTACAATCATTGTGGTCATCAAGTTGATGTCAATGGATATGCATATTTAACACATATCTATCCAACTTTATATATATATATATATGAAACTTCTTTTCTTTTCATAATGAAATTATTATTCGGATGATAACATGGTTAACTAGGCTAAATATCTTGAATATACAATTATCCATTTACTTTATGAGAACTTCATGGCTACCTCGTGGAACTTATAGAAAATTCATGGAAGTTCTCATGACTAGATAAAATTTTATATCCTAGTATTTCATTAGAATTGCATCAGTAAGAATCTATAGCATAGGTATCAACACACCATACCCATGGAGAAATGTCCGCTGGTGCTTAAGTGCAAAGCACAGATCAATATGCAGGCTTTATCATGTGAAGAATATCCTATAATAGCAACTTACAAACTCCACATGCCCATAATATAGTCAAGAAAATTATCAAATAGTTGAAGCTTATTTTTAGAACATGTTGTGCAGTAATTTCCAGCAAATTATAAAGAAATTCAGGATCAATTTTAGTTAACTCACCACAAATGTTTTCTCAGAATAACATTTCATATGTACTGCAACAAGTTATCCAAATTTAGCAGACATTTTCAACAACAAAGTACATAACAAACCACAGGAACCAATGATTCAAATTCCTGTGTCTTTACTACTACATATAGAAACACTCCACTTACCAAATAGAACCCGAGGAAAGATCTGATTGCCTCAATTAAGAGCCATCACATTACTGTAGTAAACGGCTACCTCTTTTAAAAGATAGAGCTAAAATGACATATTAAGCATCTGAAAATCAGCAAATGAAATTTTTTTTTTTTTAAATTTTTTTTAGTTCTTTGCAAAAGCAATAGCCACTAGAATAGAAAGAAGGAAAAAAAACCATAATAATGAAAATTAATCCATACATAACCTACGTTCTAATGGCTAAATTTTATATTAAATATGTACTTTGAAACTTGAAACTGAAATTTTAAATAGTAAAAAAAAAATAATAATAATAATAATTAAAGTTGGGCAAACTTTTTAAGTTACAAATTTCAATAGAATAAAATCAATATTAATCACAAGATTTACTCTTGGCCACAAATAAAAGTATAGAGATTAATTACCCACCTTCGTGGAGGCAATAAGATTTGGTCCGAAATTTGTTACACTAAAATGCCCTTGACATAGTAAAGGTTAACCTGCATGGCTTGATTATTAAACTTAAGTCTCTGTACGTTAAAGACGTTGTCCTAAAGTCATGTTGCCTCATGCGGGTTCTTTCGACACTACACGGTTCTAAGATAAAATCCATGTGGCTCTCCTCTATGTGCATGACCATAGGAAGATAAGTGAACGAGTCTCTCATCGAGTTCCAAAAGTATAAGAATATAGTGTGAATTGTAGAAAATGTTTTCCTTCCAAGTTATTTTGATTCTAGTTCACCTTTTCAATGACATATAACCACCTTTTATAGGTGAAAATCAACCCTCACAATTAAATCATTAAAATAGAAGTTATAATATGAATTATGATATTTTAATTTTGTTAAAACTTATTATTAAATAAAAAAAACTTATTATATTATATACATGAAAACTGTAAATAATATCGGTTTCCTACGCATCTTTTTTCCCACCACTTCAAAAGCTTATAATTTCTTGATTCGGCAATCATTTACGAGGAAATATCTCAATTCATTTCAATCTTGTTTGTTTGTGTTTAGGAGTTCTATAGGGGTTGAAAATCGTGCTGGGCCCCACCTAAGCCTTAGCCTCATACAATCACAAAAGCAGTGGAAAGCATTGGGTGGTGAGATGACTCCCAACTCGGCTGGGTAGCTTCTTAATGGCACATATCGTGTCTTAATCTATTTCTCCAACAGATAATTTTATCTGGTTTGAGAACTATAAACCGGCTGAAACCTTGGAAACTCGTTGCTTGGATAAAATGGTCCAGCTTCTTGAAAATAAAGTGGTCCATTTGCATTATTGCCAGATTTGATGAGTATATATTACCATTTGGTTGTATGGCGGTTCTATGTTAATTTTGAATTAGACAAAAAGCCATAAAATCATTTTGAAAAGATTGCTATATTTCTTCTTCAGGCTGCACTACTATTGGATTGATTTCTGTATATTTGGTGTAAATTTTGGCTAAGTGCAGAATCGAAAGCGTTTTAATTGTCATTTAAGGTTGTTTAGCAGAATGTTAGTGGTAGCAGAGATTTATTTTGCTCTTCCAACTTGTGCTTTCTGGTAAATTTCGTCATTATACAAACTACATATTTGTTAGCAAATGCTTCCGCTTAGCACCTTTTAGCGTGAGTGAGTTTCTGTAACTTATCTGCCCTACGGTAATAGATGATTACTGTTTCATGTTCTGCAGTGCATTTGTCATTTCTTTACCGTTGGTAACATTTTGTTGTCGAAATTAGTGTTTGATATGATTTTGAAAGTGAATAAGACTCTATATGACCACTCGGGACATTTTTGTACATAGTAGTGATATAACTAAACAATTAAAAAATGTTGTATGGTGTGCAAATGAACTATTTTCTCTTTCTTTATATTGCTTCGGTTTTATTTGAATCTTTTCTTCCTTCCCTTTAAATTTCTTCATCATCTTCCCTACTTACAAATATGTTTCTTCCTTCTTCTTAGAGAACCACAGTCCACTAGTCACCTCCTTTCTTCTTTCATAATTAGGCTTTGGGATTCTCCAGAATTGGAAATGTTCTTCAATCACTAGTCACTTCAATATATCAGTGAATTGTTTAATTTGTTGGAGTGAAGGCAATCACTATGCACTAAGTAGTAGCTGTCCTAGGACATTTTTATTTTTGCCCTAGTCGCAAATTGTTGACAACATGATTTTGTCTTGCAATATGATAGCTTTTCGACTTGAAATATGGACGAATCATTAATCGGAAAATTGAGTTCATGCATTATGTTGGATATTGTTTTCCTAGTTACATAACTTTGGTAACATGTGGCTGAGCACTATGACAACTTTCTAAGCACATTTCACGAATTATTAAAAGAAGAAACATATTAATAATTGGCTAACCTTGCCTAATGTAGTAATTTGATTGTCACATGACCGTTTTATGCCAGTGCCCATTAAGGCTAATTATCAAATAGTACCTTGTGCTTCATCATACTAACCATAACATTATTGTCTACTTAAAATGGAAATTACGACGTGAAATTTGTCAATTTAATAACTCTTCTTGTATTTACTAAATGGATGAATTAATTATCATAAGCTTAATTATAGGACCCAAAAAATATTTATTGTAAAATATATGTTTATCGGTGAACAGCCATTATACCCTTACGACCCTAAATATTATGAATAATATATTTCAAGGATAACCTTAATTCTTCCCTATAAATATGCAATTTTCGTTCTTAATTAAATTCACAGAAGTCTTTTTATTTCTCTATTTTTCTTTCTATTTTATAACACGTTATCAATACAAATTTCCAGCCAATTAAGTTAACAAAACATTATTTGTCTTTCTGCTCACAAATCTCCAATCAAGTTGAGGTAGGAAAAGCAATTTCTTGCAAGAAAAAAAGGCAACAATACTTCATTTGTATTCCAAAAGAAATTTCATTCCAAACCCCAATTCGTATCACAATCAAAGTCAATTAGTTGAGAGATAATAATGTTCTTTTTTTTTCTTTTTTTCTTTTTTTTTTTTGATGGTTTATTGTGAACGGGGGAATATGTATGTTTTTAATGACGACTTATTTTTTTTAGCTACACCAATGTTCTTATATTATTGATTTCTCTAATGAAATAATGCATCAACTTGTTCACTTTGTTAGCTTGATGCCTATTCTTCGAGTAGTGTTCTATAAAATCAAATTATGAATTAACGTTCGTTTATCTGCGTGTTATAATTTGAAATGATTATCTAAGGTTCCATGATCATATAGGATGTCACAAATTGTATACTCGATGGATCGGGAATAGTAAGACACAATTCGTGATGTGGTCAAAATTATGTCGTTCACAATCCGTTCATAAAGTTGAACGCTTTATGTTGATAAGATTGTACTGTTCTTATTAAGATTTTTTCTTGATCTTGAAATAGGAACAATAATGTGTTTCGATACACATTGAACGGGATCGCGTAGATGACTCATTTGTGACAATTCGAAACGAAACTCTACTTGATTATCAAACAGGTCACCTAAATCCTAAATGAGTAATGTACCTTTGATTACTAGTTCAAGTTTTTTGAGGTACCAATGAGTGAAGTCTTAAATAAAAGATTGATCTCAGTGCTTTTGGAATCGGGTCAAAACAATTAGAGATCATATACTTATAATAGTGGAATCCATTAATCATTGAGATGAGACAATCGTCATTCTAAAGTATTTTCCTAGGTAAATTGAATCTGAGCTCAATAAGTCGACGATGAGATCATTAGACTTTATATTGTGATTTCATCACAACGAATTTGCCGTTTGAAAATGGGACTTAGAGGGTAATATATGTTGAATGGTAAAACAGTCATTTTTTCAGTTTCAACATATTGGCGGTCAAATTGGGGTTGACTTGTGGAATGATAATTAGAGGATATTGCTATGCTTCTATAACTATCACCAACTCAAGAGTGCAATCTCCATGTTTTGATAGAATAAGTCGAAATTAATAGATGTATCTCAATTGGTCAAGAGCTATCCTAATTGGAAACATCTACTGGAGCTTGGGTCATGTGAGTCTGGTTAAGTCCCTCTCTTCGCTCCAATAAAAGGTGTGTGACTTAATTGGTCTACTACAATAAAGTTCAAGGAAATTTGTGCAATTTTCAAACCCTGATAGGACATTATAACTATGCACTTTATTGGCATATTTTAGATGAGAATTAGGGTTAGCCATTTTTCACTTTCTTGAAAAGGAAATACACCTAGTGGACAACAGGGGGGAAGATCTAAGGGAGGAAGCAATTGGGTAGACCATTAAAAGCTTCTTCAAAATGTTATCATCTCCCCTTTCTATGTGTGAGGATTTTATAATTCAATGATCTCAAGTTTACTAAAATCCTTATTCACATGGTTTTAATCTTCAAAGGAAAATGAATATCCTATTGTGATGATTAAAATCCATCAACCAACACGCTCATGAAGAAGCATAACTCTTCAAAACTTATTACTCTATTGAAATATTACTTGTTCCCGAAGAGCATGATATTATAAGATTAAACATATATTATCTTTTTTCTCTTGGGATAGAAAAATGACATTGCAATTTTAATATTATATATGAATATTGACCTAGTCCTCATACAAGCAATAGTAAAATATTATTTAAAAAAAAACGATAATAATTATATTATATTGTTCTTTCGAAATAGAACATGTCTCCAAAAAAGTATATGATTTGATCTCATGAAGAGATATGATGTATATGAAAAATTTATGAAAATAAGTTTCTTATTCTAGAAAAATCACAACTTCACAAATCTATAAAATAGAATATTACTATCTCCGGAATAGCATAATTTTACAAGATCTATTATTTGATAATCATATTGTTCTGTTGCTTCTAAAGAAAATGTTACATGGTTAAAAATAATTTATTTTTGATCTTCAAGAAGTACAAATTAAACAACTTAATATTGGGTTTTAATATTTGAAGAAAAATAAATTTCTATTTTGTTAATATTCGAAATATTAATTATTTCTCCTAACTAGCATAACATTTTGTGTTCCAATATTTCTCAAAGAATATTAAATTATCACTCTAGAAGAAGCATAAACCTTGTTTATTAGAATGGTTTAAGATGATCAAGATATCTGCTTAGCAGATTATGTAACTATGAAAACAATTCTCCAAGTACTTCGTCAAATTAACATCGATACAAAATAATATTGATGCGATATCATATGCATTGAATATTGTTGAAGGTTCCGAAAGAGTTATATTATTTTATCAAATAATATAAGATTTTATATTGACGATGTATTTTATTCCCAAAAATTTAGACGAAGTTTGCTTAATTTTAATGATATCTGCTGTAATGAATATCATGTTGAGATGATGCTAGAAAATAATATTGAATATATTTCTTTATATTCTTTTGTATCTAACCAAAAGCAGATAAAAGAAAACTCATGGCACTCCCCTCAAGAATGTATATTCATAAAATTAATATAATATAATATTATCACGTACCAGAAATTTGCTGAACCAAAAAGTTTACACTTTGGCATGTCAACTTAGAAAGTAACAAAGTTTTATGTATCAGTAGAAAAATATCCAACAAAAATTGATGTCTTCTAAAGCAATCAACTAATATAGAAAATGAATTTCGAAAATGCTATTAACGTGTTTGACCAGTCAATGTTAAAAACTCTAAACCTCAAAAGAGAAAAAACCAAAAGAACAAGTCAGAAAAAATGATATTAGAAAAGATTGATCAATCAAATACTGATGATTTAGCTCCTACAAAACCACAAATGTCTAAGAATGATGAGATTTCAATAAATTATTTGCTATCTCATAAATTATGGAAATGAAATAATATTATTGTTGACCTCAATATTGTATGCACACATGAACTCTTGGACAGATTGCTAGTCAATGAAATGTTTCAGGTTTGAGAGAGGAATAAGCTTCGTAACACGAGATAAAAATGGTTGGGAGCCGGTGACATATAAACAGGATTGTACAATAAAGAACAATAAAACACATAAACTCAAAGCTAAACATCTAGCTCGAATAAAGAAGTATTAAATCTGGTCTTCAATGTATATAGATACATTACCTTTTTAATTGATATAAGAGTGGGTATTTATAGTGTTACATATGAAATGATATCCATTGGATGAGGAGGCACGTGATTTCATCTCCTTAACTGATGTATCCTACCATAGGCATCAATTTAACCTAACTAGCCTTTGGCGCATTTAATGCTCTTAAAGGAGGTGGCCACCCTACAACCTATACTGACAAGATCTCGACATATTACTCATTACAGGGTCTTATCGATCAATCCAATAGGATTCTATCAATAGGAAATCATCAAAGAAAGTGGGTCACAAACAAGTCTCGGACTGAACCTTTGAATGACAATGGCTTAGATTAGCAGGCTTTACCACATTTGAGAGGAGCCTTGTCTAGCGTAGTATGGGATGTCATTCCACATATGATGCCATGTAGGCTTCTTGATGGGCCTCGGTGGCGAGGTGTAAATAGTTCTCCCATTCCATGTATGATTATTCATGTTGTGCATGGACTTGTTTCTTGTGCAATGTCTTTGTTGGGACAAATGTTTTGGTTCGGGGACTATTGTTACGCCTAGCCAATGAGGCCCCTCAAGAAGCCTATATGGCATCCCACACGAAGTTAGGCAACGCTCCTCTCCAATGTGACAAAGCCCACATGCCAAAGCAGTTGTAGTTTGGAGGTTCAGTCCGAGGCTTGTTCGTGATCCACTTCCTTTGAAGATCTTTCATTGATAGAATCCTGTTCGAATGATTCCTTATAATGATTAATACATCAAATTCTTTTCTGCATAGATTGTAGTGTGGCTGCTTTATTTTAAGAGCATTAAATGTGCTAAAGGCTAGTGAGATCAAATTCCTAGGACAGGATGCTCCGGTTAAGGAGATGAAGCCACACGCCTCCTCATCCAATAGATGCCATTTCATACATAACACTATAAATATCTCCTCCTTGTATCATTTGAGTGGTAATGCTACTATATACATAAAAGACTAGATTTAACGCTTTGTTAGTTTCTACTATTAGAGCCAAATGTTTAGCTTTGAGTATATGTGTTTTTATTGTTCTTTATCATACAATCCTATTTATATATGTCACCAATGCCTAAACATTTTTGTCTTGCATTGAAAAGATTTTCTCCCGCTCAAATTTGAAATGCTTTGTTGATTAACAATCTATCCAAGCGTTTTGAAATTTGCTTTTGTAGACATAAGTGGACCTGGTACCTATTGTTCATGCATGTATATAAAAATCGAGGCCAATAGACTGGCACAGTTTGTGAGAAACTTCACTATAACTACAAACATTCCCGTGGAAAAAGTTCACCAAAGAGTTGTTGGACATCCTTCTTGAAAAAAGGACAAGTGGATGCCCCAAAAATGAGTAAGACAATTCCTTTGGTTAAAGTCTTGCGGAGGCATGCTGTAGAAGAAGCAATATTGGAAAGCAAAGAGCTTATGCATTCTCAGTATCCATGACTTTTTCATACTTAGCCAATTGAATTTCAAGGACGGAATTCCTTTAAGGGGTTGAGTTTTATAATATTTTAATTAATAGAAAAGAAAAGTCAAATATGTTATACTATATAAATAAAAAATAATAATAAAAAAGAAGAAGAAGAAGAAGAACAGGGAGAAAAAGAAAAAAAATAGGAAAGTCTGCCTACATTGTTAGAAAATTAGTGCTTTCTACTATTAGGCTTGAATTCTTCAATTTAAAGGTAAGTAAAATGTTACTTATTACATAGTTATTTTTATTTTTATAGTTGTTAGATTGTTAGTTTAAATTAAATTTTATTGTAGGGGAATTATTGAATTAAGTGTAATAAGCTATGAAATTAAATTAAAGGGAAGGAAAAGAGAGCTTAAGTGATTAAAGAAATTGGGGAAAATTTTTTTAAGTATAAAAAGATTAGGATTTGGTATCGCCACTTGATTATTGAAATTACTTAAACTAGTTAATTATTTATCTAAAAATTATATTGTATTTTAGGCGACGATACACACATCAGGATAGCTTACCAATCGAGTTGATTTTGGTGTACATAATTGAGTGGAAAAACTTAAATATTTTTAAAATATTTATAAATTAAGTATATCATTACAATATGTGCAATTATATGTTCGATTATATGATTATTATGGAAATCTATTTTATTATTATCTATGTGAAATTTCAAATATTATTTATGATACATTTGTGACTTGGTATGTGACACATGTGATATTGAGATCGGCCAGAAAGGTACCTATGATTATATATCTCATCTAATTTACTGAGGGGCCTTGGCCGTGTTGTATACTACATTGAGGGATCTTGATTGGGGATAAAGGGGTCATAACTATGTACATATAGTTCACTGAGGAGCCTTGGGCATGTTCTAGAATTAATTATGATAGGTCTTTGAGAGTGGCTTTTGTTCACTAAAAAGGCTTGAGGCCCGTGTTAGAAGTGCTAGCCAAAGGGGCAGCCTACGCGTATATGACCATATTACATATTTCAATCATAGAGTATATTTTTGGTGGATTTTTCCGTACATTTGATGTGATGAGATTATAGTACAATTACCAGCTTATGTTTTTATAATTGCTTGAGATGATATTTTACAATGTTATGTGAGTGTCTCACTTTTTTTATATAACTATATGATATTATCTTGTGAGTTATTAAATGATATGAACTTGATTTTTGATAAAAAAAAAATGATTAAATGAAAAGGTATAATTATTTTCGAACTTCTCCACTCACTAAACTATCAACTCATATATTTTTCAACATTTTTTCTTATCAGACAGCAGTTGAGTATCTGGACATCTTTTGAAGTTAAGCATTTGATTTTCGAGTCAGAGCCACACGATAGAGTTTACTAGTATGACTCACTTCATGGAATATGTAGCCATTGTTTTGGAATGCATGTTCATGTTCAGATGTGACTTTGAATCATTTGTAGATAGTTATGGGCTCACTATGTATTTTGTATCCATATGTACATTTCATGTTATTTTCTTGGTAAAAGTTGAGATTTGTGTATAGTAGATTATAGGTTGGTTAGTCCTATTTACAGGGGAGAAAATGCCAAAATTTTGTTAAAATTAGACTATAAAAAGTTGCATATTGTACTTGTAGTAGCCTATGGGTCCGACTTTTAGTTGGAATCTATCATCGACGCACACCACATTTTGAGTCCACTAGCGTTACATGGGGTGTGGCATGTCACACATAGAGAAAATTCCTCAAAAGCTGGAGAATTAATACAAGCCATGGAGCTCGAATGATGCAAATAGTTCTTAAAAAAGTTAATTTATGTTTAAAGTTATGGCAGTTTGCCTTAGACAAATTTGGAAGTTCTATTATGTTATCATGATGTTATGATAGGTCGTAACATTCTATGATGTTTAACAAAGCAATTTAAATGAACGAACAACACTATGTAACAAGGTAAAACAATATAGCAGAATATATCCCTATTATATAAAAAGAGGAATGAGGAGTCACTTTCATATGAACAGTGTTTAGTTCCATTTTTCCTCACTATACATATTTTTCCCTCCCTCCAAGCATAATGCACGTGTGTGAGATTTTATCAATTTCTCTCTCCCATTTTCATTTTTCCTTTTGCCTTTTGAGGAGGAAACGAAGCAGTTTTTCCTTCATTTGTACAAATATGACACTGTGTGAATATGTCTTCTTTGTCCTTATTTTGATCACATCTTTGCCCATCTCTTTGTTTTCCCTCTGTCTTGGAATTGCCTGAAAGTGCATATTTTGTTCGGCTTTTTACGTTTGAGCTGAGGATTTGATTTTTGAAGCTGTTATTTTATTGTTCTTGGTGAGCTCTATCTTTAGTTTTCTTCAGTTTTCAGATCTTTTTGATCATTCAAGTGATGGAAGTTTAAATATTTTTTTGTCTTCTATATTTTGCTTGAAGTTATAGTTTTCAACATGCATGCTCTTAGTTATATTTAAAATTTTTGCTCTGAGTTCATTTTTGTACTTGCTTTGTTTCAGCTATTTGTATTGTCCTAAAATAATAGGCAGGCAACGTTGGACACCTACATTTACATAGCTCCAAATTCTTGAATCTATAATTGATCGAGGGAATACAACTCCAAACAAGTCAAAGATCACAGAAATAGTCTTTGAATATTCTATCGTTGCATGGCCAAACTTGTGATATGCATATTTATAATTGGTTTAAGAGTAGACGTGCTCGTTCAAGAAGGTTACGATTGTCCACTAAAGCACACAATTATGAATTTGTAATTCAGCAGTAGGTACAAAAGGACAAGTTGCATAAAGAGTTATAGGTATGATTTCTTGTTGACTTCGTATTTTTTCTTTTTCTTTTTTTAACATAAAATTTGGTATTCTTGAAGTATCTACAAGTTATACACAATTACCACAAAGAAGAACCAGGTGCTATCTTAAGTTCACAGCAGGTCTGCTTGATTAATATTTTTATTTTTTACATACATTCATTTATTTGTTCATGTTGTTATGCACTTTCTTTTAGGATTTCATCAACCTGATGTTATTTTCATACTTTAGGTTTTATTGATCAGTATGTTGAATTGTAGAAGGATTTTCCTGTTGATGAAAGTTTTTGTGTGGAAAAGGAATCTAAAAATGCCAATATGCAATCTCGATGTATATCAGATACTTCTATTACTTTATGTCATTCTAAAAGAATTGATCTACGAAATATTCAAATTGAACCTTATATGCTTTCATCTTGTACAATTTTGTGAATATTGTGGTGCAAAAAAAATTTCACAAAGAAAGTAAGGGATTTCGTTGTTGGATGGAAAGTGTTTCTCCTAAATTGTACGAGCTATTTACGTCTACTCCAAGTGAGGCAATTGCTTTTAAAATAGTTGCTCGTAGATATAACAGTCGTTTCGCATTCACTTCATTTGGTTTTTAGTATGATAAAAATTTGTTATAAAGGTATATATACATTTAGAATTTAGAGACAAGTATACCATTTTATAAATCCACTTCTACTAGTTGATGGGAATCTCACATATTTATAGTTATACTTCTATGGCACTAATAATGAAATTTCTAATAGACTAAAAAATTCAGACAAGTTATGTGAATCAACTTTGAGAAAGTTAATAGATATCTTAAAGATAAATCCATATTGTTATTTTTTTGGGATCATTAAGTGAAGTTTCTGATTTTTACTCATGTCTTATTATACTTAGATGTGATCCAGGTCTTGACCAAAGACTATATAATATGCCATAATGTGAACATGCGGTAGCAATATGGGTTGATGAGAACCCATCTGCAAACGTTGAGACTCATGATATATTAATTTATGGACATTCAAATACTGAACATTAAGTAAATTACTACTCTGTTTGCTATGATCCAATTCAATATCAATTAGTATTTGCCTAGCTATGAAGAACCTAGATGACATGAAGTTATCTAAAAGGTCAATTTGAATACTTTTTCGATAGTCCATGAATATATAATACAAGTTAGTAGTATTGATTCAGCTGAACAACTTTTGGAAATTGAAGACAATGGTAAGCTTTGTTGTCAATAAAGTTGTTTTATGATGATCTAGGAGGTACTTGTAAAACTTATTTGTAGAAGGCATTACTTACTGTAGTATGATCTCAACAACTTATTATGTTAGCAATAGCATCGTCAAGAGTAGCAGCTACTTTATTGACGGCTGGCCGACTGGTTATTCACGTTTTAAAATTCCACTCCAAACAAGTTCTGATATGCGATGTACGGTAAATAAATAATTTGCACTTGGTTAGCTTTTAAAAATGACAAAGTTAATTGTCTGGGATGAAGCACCAATGGTTAATAAATATACTTTTGAAGTTTTGGATAAAATGTTAAAAAATATTACTGAATGCGAATTGACATTTGGTGGAAAAGTCATTGCGTGTGGAGAAGATTTTCAACATATTTTGCCAGTAGCACAAAGAAGAACAAAAGATGATATCGTGAAGGCAAGTTTAGTCTTTTCAAATTTGTGGCAGTATTTTACACAACTACCATTAATTGAAAATATAGAGGCTAAATGAAATCCTTTGTTTTGTGAATATTTACTCAAGATCGGAAATGGAATTGAAAATGAACATACATGTCACATGATTAAGCTTTTTTCAGATATCATGATAGATTTTGAAGATGATTTTAAACCATTGAAAAAATTAATTAGTACTGTGTTTCCTAATTTTTGCACATATTGTGACAATTTGAATACTATGATGAATAGAATTATTTTAACTCCAAAAAATGAATATATAAATATAATAAACAATATGTTAGTTAAATAAATTCTAGGAGAGATATTTACATGTTTTAGTTTTGATGAAGTGATTAATGAAATGGAAGGATTTATTTATGAAGATTTTTTGAATAGTTTAACTCCAAATGGTATCCCCCACATGAACCTGTACCAATAAGAAATTGTCTTGTTATGTTGTCCAGAAAAATTAATCCTTCAGAAGGTTTGTGCAATGAGATTATACTAATTTGTCGTGAATTTAAATGAAATGTTATTTTAACTAAAATTCGAACAGGTGAATATCATGGAAAATGAGTATTTTTACCTAGAATTCCATTTATTCCACTTGAAAGAGATAAACATTCTTTGCCCCTTTAAAAGAACCCAATTTCCCATACATCTTTGTTTTGCGATGAATATTAACAAAACTCAAGGTCAAACTTTAGATTTCACTAGACTATATCTTCCTGAGCCTATCATTTCACATGGTCAGTTATATGTTGCAATGTCTAAAGTGAAAACAAGAGAAAATATGAAAGCTTTGATTAAGTCAACAGATAAAAATAAATCACATACTTGTTGCACTAAAAATGTTGTTTATCTGGAAATTCTAAATTTAATACATACTATTTAACAATTCTAAATCACAAGTTGTTGAACAATTTATCTATCCCTCTATTGTTAGCCCAATGAAGAGATTTTATACAATAAAGATCCTATTTCGAGGAGAATAGCAATGTGCTACATAAGATTAGTTATTCTTGTATATTATTATCCATTTCAAGTATATTTTGCTTACTAATATTCTTTGTTCTTCTTTTCCATCATCTTTCTCAATTTTAAAAATATACTAAAAGTTACTTATACTTTCTAAAAATAAATATGAATATTCAACGTGTAAATTGATTAAGACATAAACCATGCAAAATGGTCATATCATCATCTTTAAACATGTCCATTGTAATATCTCACATTAAATCTATCTCCATTTTTTTTGGTTTACGGTAGCCTTTCTTGATTTATTTTGTGCAAATACCAACAATATGACAAAATACTAAGAGAAAAGAAAGAGAACACATAACTTTTAAAGGAGTAAATAACTTAATTTTATTGAAGCTTGTTGCATAACATTAGTGTACTCTCATTCATTACAATTATGACAAATATCTATTGCCATCTTCCGTCTGTATATAGCTATCATGTTTGATAAAATTGATTCTATTGGATGTCCTAGAACGAAGCATTCTATGTATTTCAATACAAAAATTGCACAGTTTGGCTTGTGCAAGGAATAGTTTTATACTAGACTAAATTAGTATATACAAAAAATTAAATATTATAATAGATAACAAATTGTTTAAATATTTACGCATTGTTTGCATAGGGTAGGTAAAGTATAATCTCCAACTCCATTTGTTTATTTTTATATTTTCTTAAATCTCGTCTAGTGGAAAGGAGTGAAAGCATCAACAATGTTTGGACCAAATTGAATGTTACCTTTGTATGTGCCATGACTTGTTCTAGTGTATGAACATTATGGCCGCAGTCATATATCTGGAATTTCTATTCAGAAAAATTTACAAGAAAAATATACCAGCTATTGCCTGGATATGAACATGGAATTAATAGGTACTTGGAACCTATCCATGGACTACTAGCTATAAGCAATCCGCCATTTATGTACTCTTGACAAGAGTTAGATCTCTTGGATCTCTGGTAGTTCCTATTTGTGTGTCAATTTGCTACATCCGACGAACACACTCATTTTCAAATCTAAATTCTATAATTGCATATTCTTTAGAAACAATGGTGCAAACATCATTAATGAGCCACCTCAATAGTTTTAAATCCAGCTCAATATTCTAATAGAATAAATAGATGTAAATTAGATATATTAAGTATGAAATGAAATTGATTGTGGTTGCTAAACTTTACTCACCGCAATATTCATATTTTTTTGTTGGATCCATTAAAGTTTTCAACATGTCTTTTCCATAGACATTGTCACTTCCATCATCCCAATATGCATTGTATAACATAATTTAAATTACTGTTGAATAAATTGAAAGAGAGTTATAATATTCAAACTAATAAAGTAGAATTAAATTTATTACCCCGATGGATTCTTCAATATCCAATCTCTAATTGTTGTGTACCTATCCATGAGATAGTCTTCTAAAGGATAACATATAGATGACGAAGACTATATCTGTTTTCCCTTGTTTTTCTTTTCTATTCTAACTCTTTCAAAACTTTCAATTCGTTGAGATGTTGGCGTTTGCTTCGGTTCATCACGAGGAATTTAACTTGTACGGAGAGGAACATCTTGTTGCATAAAATCTATAATGGCTTCCATGTTTGATTCCTAGTTAGATAATTTGTTCAACACATTCTTATTTGTGGATCAAGATAAGATCTCACCAAACATAAACTGGTATCAACATAAGATTGCATGCCTTGATAGTGATCTTCCTAACATTCTTGCTATTCTTGGAAGAATTATTTCTGGTTCTTGAGAATAGCCTGGTAATGAGCTTCTTGTTTTTGAAATTCTTCAGCAATATGTGTGTTAAACAAACTTGATAGTGAACTTTCCATGTAAAAATGCATACCAGATTGCATGTAATCTTCCTGCCATTTTTTATGTTACTCAAATAACTGTTTTTTGTTCTTAAGGATCACATGGTAATGAGCTTCTTGCTTTCTTGATTCTTCAACAATGTGTACCTTCAAGTTGTCACACACACCAAACACATCTGACACTATATGTTGCCTATACATACTCAGCATTTCTTTCATATGGTCTTTGGTTATATAGTTAGAGCCACCAAAAGCAGAACTAGGCCCAACTCCAATTGAAGTTCTTAAAATACCATGAATTATTGTTTGATGCACATAGATGTTATTCAAGATTTGTTGTGCTACAATGTCTAATTCTCCACTCACAATGTCATCTAGTATACTATGTTGGTTGTCCACTGGCAGTGAAAGAGTTTTTTACCATAGTGTCTGTAATTCTTTTTCCATAATCTGTAACACTACAACTACTTAGATCTATAATTGTAATGAAATATGAGAATCATTTTGTTGAATTTCTTTTTTAAATAGTTAAATGCAAATGTAATTGTACATTCATAAAAAATCATACCTCTTGAGTAGCAAAAAATTGCTTAACCTTTTTCTTAGTCAATATTTTATTTGGCTTCCACTTGTGCATTCATGGACTCTGTAGTTTTCTGTATCTAAGGTGTTCAAATTTTTGTCCAATATCTGAAAATGCTTTATATATCTAACACTGCAACATAATTAAAAATAAATATTATGTGTAAACAATTATTTCTTAAACAGATAAATTATACATAATATGTCAATAAAAGAATAGGAGAAAAATATATGGAATGCAAGTGGATATCCATGTAATGAATATTTACAATCTGTTTGTTCATTCTGTTGCATTATTTGTACTCTTTCTAGTTGTGATTCTTGTAGTGAGTTTAATAAAACAAAATATGCTTTTACGACCCCTTGGATACACAAGAAACTCATCAGGGTACTCAACAATGCCAAGAGTTCTATAATCAATATATCTTCCAGTTGGTTTCAAAACACATTCCACAAACTTATCTTCTTCATCTTCACATATATGGAATACTTCAAAATGCATTCTAATACTAATTCTTTTTGTACCATTGAAGTATCGATCTCTAAGCCGATCGTTATTAAAATCAAGATCCATAGGTGCTTTGTGGCTAGGTAATCCAGTAATGAAACAAAATTTTTGCATGCCAAACCTAGCAACATGGTCATCTAACCATACCCAAACTTCATTGTTTTTGCCACAATTCAAAACCTCATTATAAATTCATATAGCAATTTACTACTAAATTGTTCTTCTTCTGCTTTATAAACAGCTCCATAAATAAATTCATAAAAATTACTACACATCAAAGAAGCTTGTTGATCTGCATCTATAAGTTTTAAGGTACTAATGATTTGAAAACTGAGTGATAGTAGCAGAAAATCATTGGTTTGGAGACAATATGCATTCTGAAGATATCTGTAAAAATTATTCAAAATTTTATTTTTATAAGCAAATCTAAAAAAATTTGAAATAGATAGACAGAGAAATCTCCACGCAGTGCGAAGACATTGAAGAGAGACAACTCTTTCGTCTCCGTGTTGCACGGAGACCAGTCTTGTCTTCGTGCAGCACAGAGATCTGTCTCCATGCATCTCCAATCTTCGCGCAGTGTGGAGACAAAGTCTCCATGCTGCATAGAGACGCAGCATCTCCGGTGTCTATTGAGTAATAAGTTACATTTTTCGGCTGATTGTGTGGACGATGAACCTTACAGTGAAATGTCTTCTAGGCTTAGCTTAGGTAGGATAGGAAATGAATTGTATTTTGTTGTGTTGTGAGAGTTAAAAGCTTTTGAAACACAGTAATCTATACTTTCTTTTAATTTTTTAATTTCACATACATATTCACACGTATAAATTTAATGTCACATATTCACATATATACACATCAATTTATTCAAATTAACTGAGTTAATCAAATTTCTCTTGCATTTCAACACAAGGTTTGTAACATGAATTTTTATTCTCTACAAAAATTACAAAATGTACTCTATTTTTATGATTTGCATCATCTTAGCAATATTTAATTTAAATGGGTAAATTGATTTTAACAATATTATAAATATTTTTTTCCCAATGTCATTTTGACTCAATACTCCTTGATTCAATTCAAAGTCATTCTTGTACTATAAGTAAAGTTCTACCTTCTCATATCTATCTGGTGATTATGTCATTGTTTATTAATCAATAAAGTATGGGTATGATAAGATTTTACAATGCACATCCTGATAATTTTTCTTCTTTATACCAAACTTTCACATAGTTTTATTAGTTTTATAATAGGAAAAGTTTTTACATGTGAAATAGTTTTACATGTCTATATAGATCTTTTTTCCTCCATCTGGGTACTCCTTACTTCAATTCACGCCATTCTTGGACTATAAGTAAAGGTTTGAAGTAATCTCCATATCTTATGCCAGTGATTTGACAATAAGGTGCGGTATCGATAAGATTTTACAATGAGTAAAGGTTTGAAGTAATCCCCATATTTTATGCCAATGATTAGACAATAATCTATGGGTATTGATAAGATTTTACAATGCATAATATATAATATAATAGAAAAACAAATGTGATATAGTTGTACATGTCTATATATATCTTTTTTTCTTTTTCATTTGTTTATCTCAAAAATGTTCCCATAGAATTTTAGGCTTTTTTCTGCGTACCTTTTACTCTATTTCAAGGTTGCCACAATGGAAGAACAATACAAGGTTTATGCCAGAAATTGTATCTAACAATCAAAAATGGAAAGCAAAGGTAATTGTGGTGGAAAAACAATCACCAAAACCTTCAAAGTAAGGCAATGGAAGGTACCAACATATGATGTTAATGGATACTCGGGTAAGTCATACAGTAAGGAAAAACAAAACAATTTAATATCTATTAACTTTTATACATGTTAAATACTTACCAAGCATTCATTTAGTTATACTTTATTTTCTTTGTTTACGTTACAAAAATCTGACAATTTCTTTTGTTTTGGAAATACATATTCCCTTTTTGTTATATAATATACATTCTTACACTATTGAATTATATCTTTTAGTGTAACACTATCCAAGCAAGCCTATATGATTCAAACATCACTGCCTTTGAAAATCAATTTCATGGAAAAACATATGTAATTTCCAAAGCTTATGTGAAAAACAACACTGGAAAACTACAAATATTTAACTGGAGCTCTACAATGGACAATTTCTAGATAAACTTGTGTTCAAGAGTTGAATGATGATCACCTTGAACTTGTTTTCTCAACCTATCAGCTAACTTCTCTTGATGAAGTTGAACAATACATGGATACAGATACTGATTTGAGTAAGAAATTACACATCTCACTTATTTTAGGTGAGAAAAATAAATAATAGTAATATATTTTGTTTAATCAAATAATTATGATTACAAACAAAACAAAAAGGTAATTATTGATTTTTATTTTGTAGAAATATTAAGAATTGTAATTGATATGATGCCTAAGCGACTGATTCAATCAAAAGATGGCAACCAAAATTGGGTACAGGATGTAATACTTCTGGACCGGAATTTCAAAACAATGATGTTGACACTCTGGTATTCATTTGTCGATAGAGAATGCATATTAATAGCAAAATATATTGGGAAAAAAAAACAATGATCTTTGCAACACACAAAAAAGTCACATCTTTCTTTTGGTAAGTTTTTATTATTTTTTCATTATTTACTTAAAAAAGGCATTTAATATTATATATATATATATATCATAGTTGTTTCAAATTTTTTTATGTTCTCTTTAAAGCTATTACGCAAGTTTAAACCTCTCCACAAAAGTTCGTAACACCTTCTTCATAAATACTCCTTTCATCGTAGTAAAAGAATTGGTAGAATGGTATGTATGTATGACACAACCTGTCTCGAATCACTTTAGTAGACCCGAGACGTGACGTGCGTCGATGGTGGATTCCAGCTAGACGCTGAACCCACCACCGAGGATATCCTTTTACTAATCATTCTAAATAATGAAAAAAGAATGTTAGCCCAAAATGATATTTACATGCTCAATTCAAATGACACAATAACCTAAACTGCCATGTGGTTGTGGCTCTAAAATCAGTAGGCTCTTCAAGCTACCAAGATAGCTCAGTGAGTCAAGAATTTCAATATTAATTAAACTTTTTCATTTATAAATTTTTATAGAAATCGAGTTCTTATCATTTAATAATTTACAAGATAACAATATATAATTATAGCAAAAAAAAGTGAGACATTCACATAACGTCGTAAAATATCATCTCAAGTCATGATATGAATACAAGCCGGTAATCATACTATAATCTCATAACATCAAATGTACTAGAAAATCCACCAGAAATGTACCCTCTGATTGAAATTTGTAATCTGTCCCTCGGGTTAAGAACTTTTGTTATGGACCTTTGCCCCCTTCCCCCCTTTGTGAACAAAGGCCAATCTCAAGACCTTTGGTAATCAATTCTAGAATACAACCAAGACCCCTCTGTAAACTATATGTACACGTTCAAGACCACTCCCTGTAGGATAGAACACGGCCAAGGCCCCTCTGTGAACTAAAAGAAGTATATAATCACGAATATTTTTCTAGTCGATCTCAATATCACAACTCACATTCCAGTTCGTAAGTAATCCATGTACAACCTTAATAATTTCATATATATCATAATGAAAGAACCTTTCATAATAATCATGTAATTGTTCAGGAAATTCACATAATTGCACATCATGCTATAGTATAATTACTATATCAGTGGTTAGGCCTTGAGTTTGCTCCCTAATGGTCACCAGTTCGACTTCCTCATGGCCACTGAGGTGAGTACCTGGCTGTAAACTTCAGGGCCCTGTGGGATTAGTCAAGGTGCGCGTGAGTTAGCCCGGACACCCATTGTCATAAAAAAAATTACTATATTAAAATATTTAAGTTTTTTTCACTCACAGAACTATGTAAGGGAGATTAACTTGATTGATAAACTATTCCAAGATCTTCTCGTTATTTCCTGAAACACGAGAGTATATTTCAAATAAGTCCCTTTTTATATATGCGCACACAACCTTTTCACTCCTTTCTGTTCACTTAATTTGAAGTCCTTCATCACCTTAATCTCTTTCACCCATTTAAATTTCCGATAGAAATAAAGACACCTAAACTCATAAATATTTCAGATTCTTGAAATTTGGAATTTCATTTCTTACCTCATTTTTGTAGCCAAAACAGGAATCAACTTCAAGCACAAGAATAAAATGAGTCCATGGTTTAAGCTATTCTTCTTCTTTTCAATTTTCTGATTTTTCTACTTTCCTCTTCTTTTCTCTTAGCTCCCGTTTCTCTCTCTATAAATTGTTGGTAATGGATTTGTATTGACAAAAGTTTGGACTCACACAAATGTTTAAAGGTGGTCCCCACCACCGCCTGAACATAATCATCCAAATTCATTTTTTTTTTTTTCAATTTTGGTACTTAACATATTTGACCAGCAAATAAAGGTTGACCAAAGTATTACAATTATAACTTGACTAAAGGAACTAGGATATTACAATGTATGAGTTGTTGGATTTTATTTCCTAATATTTACATCTGTATGCAACATATCACTACAGTTATTCTCATTTTATTCTTTCAGGGTGAATACAAAATCAAATAAAATTGATGAATTGGTATTAAAAGAGCCATACATGGGAAAAAAAAAAAAAAAAACTCCCACAAAACTCTCTTTTTTTAGTATGCAGCAAATTTACCTTAATCCATAATCTACATGATCGTCTTTTACCAGTATTTTTCCAACTTATAATTACTATTTATACATTTTTTTAACTATATATATATATATATATATATATATATATATATTCATGCATACAATAACATATACCCATTATTTTTTTGGTTCCTGTTTATCCTTTTTTATAAACTTATTACCATCATTATAAATTCATTTTTATAACAGAAGAAGTTTTATTGGGTCAATGACATAGCAACGATGGAGAAAATAGATAATAAATGTTGGTACATGGCTTGCAACAGCTGCTATCGACGATCAAGCACCGACTTTGGTGAAAGATATCTTTGTATTTTTTGCAAGAATCCCGATTCTAAAGCTATTCCTTGGTAAAATATACCTTTTTTCATGCTTTTCCATTTCTATTTTTATTTAATATATATCCAAGCATTCATTTACAATAAATATCAAATCCCTCTTTATCTTAGGGCAATAGCATATGTCCAACTGTCGGATATCATAGGTTTTATAAATGCCAATGCATTTGGTGAACCAGTTGAGAAACTTTTGTTTACAAATGCATAGGCCTTGATGGAACAAACCATCTTTGTAACAAATCTAAATTACACTAAATCTTTACACAATCTATATAGTCAGTACATATTTTTAACGAAGTAATCATAATACACTACATTTTTTTATACAGGTTTCAGAGACAAACTTTGGAGATGTGATTCAAAAAATGCAAAACACTAAACGAGCATTCTATGTGAAATCGACTTAAACAGAACCTAGTTCATCTAATTACAAGTTTGACATCATCTTTGCAACAAATTTGAAACCTTCGATTGCAAAAGAACAACAACAATACCACCAAAAGAAAGTTAGTTCCAGGAAAAATGTTGATGTGGAAAGTGCTGATGTCGATGCTGGTGAAGATTGATCAGCTCCAGCAAAGAAGGTTTTTTTCAAGTCGGCTCATGACAGCTCATTCTCAAAATTTGAGGAAAGCATCGAGTCAAATTTTTTTTTTTTTTTTTTGCTCAAATCCATTTACTTCAAAAGAAAAAATGAAGGAAAAAATGGAGTAGAAGATAGAGTAGAAAATGATTGAGCTATTTTGGTGAAATGGCTCCAACATGTCTGAGAGTTTTATTATTTTAAAAACTGATGGAGATGTTTGTGTTGAAAAATGATGTATGTTAAACATGATAACTACATCATTCATGCTAAGAAATGAATACAAGAAGTTTTTATTTAGTTTATCTTTTGTGTAGCTGGACTGCTACACTTTTTGTAGTTATTAACATTAACGGAATCGTCAGTTTCTATTTTACTCGCCAAATTTTTTTTCTTTTTTTATCCGTTCTTTCAGTTAAATTAACATTTGAATTGGAAATTCTCTTTCAATTTGCAATCACAAAGGATACTTTTGAAGTACAAATATAGCCTCTCAAATTGAAGTTGCTAAAGAAAATTATTTTGCTAAACTCAATTTACAACTTATTTGCAATATCAAATAAAAAGAAAAAATCGTCATCAAACAAATACAATAAATAATTAAAAATGTATCTTCCTGTCAATACAATTGACATCATTCGTTATGTTTACTTATAAGAATAAAATTAAATTTTCGTTGACAAAAAATATACAATCAATCAAAAAATGACAACCAAGCAAACATTTCACATCTTCAAATACAATTTTCTTTCTTTCTTTCTTTCTTTTTTTTTTTTTGTGGTTTATAAAATCTACAAATTCTACGCTAATAACAACAAAATAAATACAAAACACGTGCAATGCACGTGACATAGCTAGTTTCATTAATAAAGATTAATATACATAGGAAGGCCTCAGTCATTACATGAAGAGAAATTGAAAGTCCTATACTATGCCAAAAATGAATGATACATGTCCAAAAACTATGTTTTTAATTAAATTACAAAGATCATTATATGGGCTAAAACAATATGAAACATGTTGTTTAATCACTTTATTGAATATTTGTTGAAAGAGGGTTATAAAAATGATGATGTATGCCCAAGTATGTTCATAACATTGAGTTTACAAAAGTGATAGTTTGTGTTGATAATTTAATCTAATTAAAACTCTTGAAGAGCTCAACAGAACTACAAATTATTTGAAAAATGAATTTAAGATGAAAGAAATAGGAAAAACCAAAATTCATCATAGGTTGCAAATTTAACTTTTTCAAGAAGGATTTTTGTTCATCAATATTCATATACATAGAAAGACCTAAAGTGATTGATAAAACATATACATTGAAATAACCTATAGTTGTTTGATCACTTAACATGAAAAAATAAATATCCACTTTGTCCAATTGAAGATGGAGAAAATTTTTGTCGTCCTGAAGTATTATATCTTAGTGCAATTGGGACATTAACATATCTTGCAAATTTTACTAGATTAGATATAACTTTTTTTAATAATCTCCTTGCGAGATATAGCTCTATACTATCTTAATGATATTGGAATTGTGTTAAACACATTTTTCGTTATCCGAGGAATACTATTTATATAAGATTATTTAATCTAAATATTTGGGATTTTCATTAGTGGGATACACAAATGCGTGCTATCTCTCTTATTCACATAAAGCAAAATAGCAAAAATAATGTGTTTGCAAGTGGTGGAACAACTATATCATGTAGATCTGTGAAGCAAACTTTGATAGCAATATTTCTAAATCATTCTAAAATTATTACAATCCATGAGGCAAGTCGAGAATAGGTGTGAATTAGGATCGTAACCAATCATATCTAAACATCATGTGAATTAACTTCTACAAATGATAATCCAAAATTTTTGTACGAGATAATACAACTTGTATTGCACAACTCAAACGAGGCTATAATAAATGAAACACAACAAAGCATATTCTCCAAAATTCTTCTATACCCATGAGTCCCAAAAGGATGATATTAATGTTCAACAAAATTGCTCAAGTAATAATGGGACTCATTTATTCACAAAAGCATTATTAGCATCTACATTCAAGAAACTGATACACCAGACCGAAATGCATAGACTCAATGATTTATGGTGATCAACATGTGGAAGAATAGTTTACTCTTTTTCCCTCTCTTGGGTTTTATCCTACTTGTTTTTGTTCTAAATTTTAATGAGGAGGTGTTTATTTTAATTCTCCAAAAAATAACTGTTCTCTTTTTCCTTCGCTTGACATTTTTGTCCCGTTGGATTTTATCAAATAAAGTTTTAATAAGACAAATATTTTGTAATGTGTCAATCACGAGAAAATATTGAAAATTATATGTTTTATAGGTGAATGGTCATTATACCCATACACCCTAGTCATTATGACTCCTGTATCCTTTGCAGCCCTAATTACTCCCTATAAATATAAGGCTTTCGTTCTCAATTAAATAAACACGTGTCTATTAATTTCTCTATTTTCTTCACTTTTTCTCTATTTTGTAATAAAATATAATAAAATACCGATTTTTTAAATCGTAAGATACATTTTCCTTATTTGCATTTGGTCCCGAAGAAGTGCAAAATTGCACATTAACCCAGACTTTTCAAATCTCTCAAAAGCCTTTAGGAACTAAATATCATATTGTGGACCTAAAATATCTCATTCGCAACATTTACAAAATGCACTCAGACCCTAGACTTTCAGAAATTACATTTAAGTCTCAGACCCTCAACCAATAGGGGGCTCCCCCTGTTTTGTCTAGAATAATTCTTAAATTTACTTCAAAAATCAGGTGTTAATTAAAAATGTATTTTAGTATTCTTAAAATTATATTATTAAATAATATACTTTTAGTAAGTAATTTCGAATTTGAAGGTTAATTACCATTTCTTAAATAGGAATATAACGTTCTCTCTCTCTCTCTCTCTCTCTCTCTCTCTCTCTCCCCCCCCCCCCCCCCCCCCCCCCCCCCCCCCTCATTTTGAAAAATAGTAATACTAAAGTATTAATTGGAATTTGTTAAACTACGTATCAGTAATACTTAAATTAAGGCTAATAACTGCTATCGTCATCAAATCCTCGTGAATTATTCTACTTGTATAATTGTTGTTGACAATAATAGATGACAACATTATTGATATCCAAATCTGGTCCAATAATTTTAAAAATAATTTTTGAAATAGATGAATGTAATGTTGACAAGTATGATTGTCAACCAATATTGTAAAAAATGATTGTACAAGTAGTATGACTTAACCTTCGTTGAATCACATACTCATTTTCCATATTTATCTTCATCAATCACGCAAAATGAAGTAATATCCATCCTAAACTCAAGCTATCAACCA
This sequence comes from Olea europaea var. sylvestris, assembly GCF_002742605.1. Classification (NCBI taxonomy): domain Eukaryota; kingdom Viridiplantae; phylum Streptophyta; class Magnoliopsida; order Lamiales; family Oleaceae; genus Olea; species Olea europaea. Next base: position 3,920,185 of record NC_036257.1, on the reverse strand, counting down.
CATATTCATCATTATACAAGCAAAACAGATATGGCAGTCGCCAGATGGAGATAAGCCCTCGAAATCGAAGAAATTGAGTTCAAAATATGTTAGTCTAGATGGAAACTACAAATCTCAAAGTTGATAATGAAAAGGATATCGATGAAGACTAAATTCTACCAAAAATGCATCGGTCATGACAAGCAGAGTAGGGCAAAGAGTATCGTTTCCACAAGGAGGCGATTCAAATACCAATTTATAAAATTTTCAATATGATTTAGATATTCTCAAGTGGATGTAACTTATAATCTTAACCTCTAAAAGGAAATCAAACAAGAAAGGTTTCTAGGATTTGGATTTCATCTATTGAGTTTTTCTATGAGTTTAAACCTATATTTTTTCATTTAATGTTTTGTTAAATTACGATGGCCGAATTCACTTTTTTATGTGATATCCTCTTTCATGGTATATCACCTACATTTAGATTATCCTATATCTACTATCGTGGTCATAGAAATCAATATAAAGTCATTATCCTTTGTGGAATTCTCGAACGTCGGTCACAAGGGTTTGTATTTATTTCTAAACTACACTGTCAGTGTTTGATAAATTCACGAACTAATATTGAACTTCAAATTTTGTTACTTGATTCAACATCTTAAGCAAACAATTCATGGCCACTAAGTTGCAATAATGAAGACCAAAATTATCAAATTGCAATTAACAAGAATATTCAATACAACCGTGATCAAATCATATAAAAAATTCAATGACTACATCTAAACCTTAGAATATGGAACTTAACAAATCATGACTAATAAAATTATCCAATTATTCAAACTCAACATGCTGCAACTAAAGAAAATGAGAGAGAAAAGAAATCTAGAATTTGGCAAAATCCTTAGCCTCGTATTCCATTTATGCCTCTCCTCCATCTCATTTCGTTCCCTCCTTTTGACCAATTCTCCTTTTCCCATTTAAAACAGATTTCCCGCATATACATTGCTGAAAATCGAAACTCTTGGCAGATTTTTCTTCTCAAAACAGATTTACCTTCTTATCGCTCTTGAAATACAGGGATTCTTGGCGTATTTTATTACCTGGCTTCCAACTAGATTTAAATTACACACCACACATAATCTTAGATCTCTTCCTCAGTTTTCCAACGCATCTAGGCTTGCTTTGTTCTGACTTCTAGAACTCCAGATAAAGCTTGAAAACCGAAGTTGGGTTGGGCTGTAGTGAATTCTGAACAGATTTGGAGTTCTTTGCTTTTGCTAGGATCTGAACCTTTTAATGGCAGAACTGGGTTCTGAACTCTTCATAGAAGTTTTAGGCTTAGATCTTATCTTTCCACCAAAACTAAACTTGAAAAGGAGGTTTTAAGTTCCAATTAGAACCCAAATACCAAATAGTGTTCTGGTTTGGAGGAAATTACAAAATTTCAGGTGTTTAAAGATTAGAATTCAATAATTAAGGGTCAACTTTATTATTCCTAAATCAGGTATTAATAAATAAGTATATTCACCAATTTCAAACCCATTTCCCCATCTCTCTTCTCTCTCTAAACACACACAGTGATAGTCGGAGCAATACTCTTCTTCCTAATCTCTCTTCTCTCTCAATAGTGGTGGCACCGGCACTGGAAGAGAATCTTCAGCCTTGTTATGAGTGGCGATTCAAATCGTCACGACAATTTGAGCCTCGTAGCCATGGATTTGGGGTGTTCTTCAGGTGTAAATTTTTGTGCCATGGTTTTGGGGATTTTGGGGTGTTTGCTGGTGGAGACGGTGGTGAGGTTGTGGGTTGTATAGTTGGTGTATTTGGTGGTGGCAGTCGTGGTAGTTTCTGGCAGCGGTGGAGGCGTTCGTGTTAGCAATGGTGATGCGGGTGGTGTTGGTGAGGTTATGGGTTGGGTATCGTTGGTGTGTTTGGTGGTGGCAGTCGAGGTGGTTTTCGGCGACGGAGGTGGTTGTTGGTGGCTGTGGTTGTCTTGATTTTTGTTGGCATTTGATTTGACTTGGTGGTGGCAATTTGTCGGTGGTGGTGGTCGTCGTCGTCGTCGTCGTGCAGTTGTGGAGGCGGTGACAGTAATGTGGTGAGGGCGGTCGCAAGTGGTCGTGATGGCAGTGGCGGTGTGATAATGTTGGTGATAGTGTTATGTGACCACTATTTGACGCATGTGAGCAATCATTTAGTTATTTGTGACCAACTATTTTAGTGTGCCCTAAGAATTTGACAATCTATAACCAATTAATTATGAATCAAAATAATTTGTGACCTATAATTTTTTTATCCGTGACCTCGAAATAATCTGTGATCTATGAAATTTTTGATTTGTGACAGCAAAATAATTCGTGACTAATCAATTTGATGATATGTGACCAGTAAATAAATCTGTGACCTATAATTACGAATCTATGACCATTAATTTTGTAACTGTGACTTTATTATCATTATTTGATAAATATTTTTAATCAATTAAATATATACCTGAATTTTTAATTTTAAACTATATATCTGAGTTTTGAATTCCCTCTAGTTTGACGGCAAAATTGCTCTCTAGGCCTATCCTGAATCTTGCTTCTTCACATCAGCCCAATTTCAACCTAATTCAATAATTAAACACCTACAAAATACCTAGAATTCCCAAGAATTATATAGATATAAAAGACACCTAAAATTCTAGAAAAGTGAGCTAAAAAAACTTATCTAACACTTGAATCTAAACAATTAGGAATAAAATGATGTGTGAAAGAAATTCTCACATCAATAACCCCCAAACTTGGATGTTTGCTTGTCCTCAAGGAAAAGAAAAACCATAAAAACAGTGGACAGTAACCAATATTAGGCTCAACTCATCACATCTAGAGGACTACTCGTGCAGACATTGAATCCTCAACTTCGTACATCAACAATAGCAGATAAAGGCAAACTAAGCATACTCATATTCTTTAGATCAAATATCCATACTTATTTCCAAACTCAATCATGTTTATCATTCAACAAACATAAATGAATCATGTAACAGCTCAACCAGCAATCACCCCTTCTCACTACTACAAACCAGGTAGCATAATAGAGAGATATATTATTCTTTTCTTCTACTTCTTTTTTATATTTTTATATTTTTTGTCTTTAAGTTGTCACTCATCTTTTGACGTGAATATAAACATTTATGACCGACGTACCCAGTTACTCAACAAGTAACACACTTAAAGTGCTTTTGCATACTCATATTTCAAGTTGTTGTTTGATGTAAAAGTAAATATTGGTAATGAATAACCAGTTACAAGGCAACTCGAAACACTGGAGCAGGTAGAACTTTGTCCACATTTGTTTATTTAAATTGTATACTTATATTTCAAGTCATCGTTTGACATAGAAGTAAACATGGGTAATGAATACTCCTAGCTGCTAAGCAACTCGTAACACTAGAGTAAAATTATCACTCTATTTACTTAAACCTAGTTCAGGAGTAGATCAAAGGAGATAATCACAAGAAAAGCATCAAACTCATCATTTGTGCATTGTCATACAACTCACACAACTTTGCAAGAAAATGTATACTATAATAATACTAAAGAAAGACAAGTACGTTTAATCTGCTTTGTAAGATATTGCATGTCCTAAATAACGAATGCAATGCTTAACACGATAAAGAATCTAAAAATTAAATGTTGATCCTAAATAAGTCTCACATAACAAATGCAAGTTCATTTATCCTAATCTTTCACATAAAAATTAGGTCTGGAAGACGTGAATACAATCATCAATTAATTTGCATAAATGTCTCAAACGAACATCGCCAATATCAGCATTACCCCCAAACTTAGTTTACCCATTGTCCTTAATATGAAAGGAAAGAAAGATGGAAAACTAATACTCCGCTTTTTAGTCAGGTTGAACACATTAAATGTTGATTAAACTGAACATGAACTATCTTCGTACTTCATTTTACCAAACCTGCACAACACTAATAAAAGAAGGAGGTGACTACCATTAAAAAATAACTTGTTTATTTTTTATTTTTATTTTTAAGGCTTAGGTTGCCTCCTAAAGATACTTGTTAATAGTCATTAGCTTGACTTCTAAATCATCAACCATAGGTAGAATTTAAGTAACTCCTTTAGGGACCTCTTCACCTGCAAGATAAGGCTTTAAACGTTTCACCTTAACTTTAAATGAACCATGCAGTGACCTAACTATGCACGTCAACCGTACCATATTATCCTAGACTGAAGCTTGCCTAGAAATAGCTTAAATCTTGATGTAAAGAGTAACACTTGCTGTCCAATTTCAAATATTCTAATCTGAAGATGCTTGTCATGCCAATTCTTGGTCTTTTCCTTATAAATTTGACCATTTTCATAAACATCCAACCTAAATTCCTCTCACTCACTCAATTGTAATAATCTCTTTCTCACTGCAGCTTTCAAGTCCATATTCAACTCCTTAATTGCCCAATAGGCCCAATGTTCAAGTTCAACTGATAAGTGATAAGACTTTCCAAAGACAAGTCTATAAGGAGACATACCTAAAGGTGTCTTGAAATCTGTCCTATATGCCCAAAGTACTTCATCTAACTTATTTGCCCAATCCTTCTTGAATTGCTCACAGTTTTCTCCAAAATTTGCTTCAATTCCCTATTTGCAAGTTCCATTTGCCCTTTTGTTTGGTGAGGATAGGCAAGTGCCACCTTATGAGTAACCCCATATTTCTTCAACAAAGCCTCAAATGAAGAGTCACAAAACTAGGAGCATCCATCACTAATAACGGCTCTCAGCACTCCAAATCTTGAAAAAATATTTTTCTTCACAAATCTCATCACCACCCGAGAGTCATTAGTCTGAGTTGCAATAGCTTTAACCCATTTAGGCACATAATTAACTGCTACCAAGATGTAGTGATTGTTGAAAAAGGAACAAAATGGGCCCATGAAATCAATTCTCCATAAATCAGACAACTCAACTTCTAGGATATTCGTTAAGGGCATCTCATTCTTTTCAAATGTTACCAAACCTTTAGCATCTATTACACATGTTCACATACTTGCTAGCATCTTGGTACATGGTCGGTCAGTAAAAACCAAGTGCCATACCTTTGAAACTGTCTTGGAGGTAATGAAATGTCCACCACACTCCAAGGAGAGGTAATGGTGAAGGATATCGTGCATCTTATCTTAAGTTGCACATCTTCTAATCATCCCATCTGCACAGCATTTATATAGTAGTGATTCTTCCTAAAAACTTTTTCTCTTAATGATAGCTTAAATAAGGGAGAACAATGTCACTCACCAGATAGTTCACGAAGTCAGCATACCAGGGAATGATTGAAACGGCTAACAACTGCTCATCTTGAAAGTTTTCATTAATGGGTACCTCGTCTACTCTTGATTGCCCCTATAATCTAGACAAGTGATCTGCCACCACATTCCCCATACCTTTCTAGTATTGAATCTCAAGATCAAATTCTTGCAATAATAGCACCCATCGAATCAAACGCGAATCGGCATCTTTCTTTTCAGAAAATATTTGATTGCTAAATGGTCTGTATATTGATCACCTTGGAACCTGCAAGGTAAGATCAAAACTTGTCAAAAGGAAATTCAATAGCAAGCAATTCTTTTTCCGTAGTGGCATAATTAAATTGTGCATTATTTAAAACTCTACTCACATAGTATATAATATGCAACTTCCTGTCTTTTCTCTGATCGAGAACAACGCCTAAAGCGTCACTAGCATCACACATTAACTCAAGAGATAAACTCCAATCTGGGGCTGCCATAATTGGAGCTGGCACCGACTCTTTAACCTGTTAATAGCATTCAAACAGTTCTTATCAAAATCAAACACAACATCTTTGTTTAACGTGTTACAAAAAGGTTTAGAAATTTTAGAAAAAACCTTAATAAATTGTTGATAAAATCCTGCGTGGCCAAGGAAACTTCTAACTTCCTTAACATTGTGAGATGGTTGCAATTTTCCAATAATTTCTATTTTTGCTTAGTTCACATCAATGTCTTTTACTGAAATTTTGTGGCCTAAAACAATCCTTCATGCACCACGAAATGACATTTCTCCCAATTTAAGACCAAATTGGTCTCCTCACAATGCTACAAAACCCGAGACAACTTATCAAAACAACTATCAAAAGAATAGCCAAAAATAGAAAAATCATCCATGAAACCTCTATTATCTTTTCAACAAAATCAAGGAAAATAGACATCATTCAATGTTGGAATGTAGCAGGTGCATTACACAACCCGAAAAGGCTTCCTACAAAAGTACCATAAAGAGAGCGAAGATAGTCTTTTCTTGGTCTTCGGGAGATATAGGAATCTGATTATACCCTAAATAACCACCTAGAAAATGATAATAGACATTCCCAGCAAGTTTCTCAAGCACATGATCAAGAAAAAGGGAAAATGATCCTTACAGGTAACATAATTAAGCTTTCTATAATCTATGCAAACTCTCCACCCAGTTACTGTCCTAGTGGGAATTAATTCATTATTTTCATTATAGTCCATCCTATAACTTATTTTCACAATCTCAAAATACGTAGTAATTTGTCAAGTTGATCATCACCCAATAAAGCGCTTACAATCATATGCGAAGTATCATTTTCACCTAAAAATGCATACCTGAGATCAGAGAATAGTGGCTTCAACTCTAGAACTGGTGCTTGCACATTTGAAAGGGGAAAGAATTTCTTACTTTTGTCTTGATCCTCAAAATGAGTGGTTCTTAGCTTCAGCTTAGGACATACAGTTTCTAATGCACATGGTCATCTTACTTGTCCCTACACTCACTAAACAAATCTCAAGAGGTTCGTTGATATTTTTAAACCTAAAAGACTCTATAGTCGACTCATCTACAACATGATCAGTAAAAGAAGGGTATTTAATAGCTTCAAGTAAATTATATTCTACCTCTTATTCACCTACCTTCAAAGTCAGCCTACCATTTTTTACATATATAACAGCTCCAACTATGGCTAAAAAGATATGACCTAAAATTATAGGGATCTCTTGTCTTCTACCATCTCCAACATAATAATATCAACTCGAATAATAAACTTCTATACCTTGATCAACACATTATCAAGAACACCCAAAGGATATTTCACTGATTGGTCAGCTAGTTGTAAAGAGATAGTAGTAGCTTCAACTCCTTTAGTCCAAGATTCCTAGACACAAATAAAGGCATTAGTGAACACCAGCATCTAAATCACACAAAGCTTTAGAAAAATTAACATCATCTACGGTACAAGGGATTGAAAAATTCCCTGGATCTCGTAACTTTGGTGGAAGTTTATAATGGATAATAGCACTACATTCCTCTATTAAGGAGGTGGTCTCGAAATCCTCGAACTTTCTCTTCTTAGACATATTCTCCATTAGGAACGTTGTGTAGGAAGGGATCTATGCTAAGGCATTTGCAAAAGAAATATTAACGTTGTAGAAGATGTACTGAACACCAAAGATAACCCATGCTCAGTTTTAACACGCTTCCAACAACCACAAGCCAACAAGAACGACCCAATACAATGCCAAGCTTCCACTTCCGGTTGCCAATGAGATATATCACTTAGGAGACAACAAAGGTGCAAGAAATCTCACACAATATCACCACTAAGGTAGTAGTCACAAAGACGCAAAAAGAGTAGAAGAAGAAGAAGAAGAGCACGTGAAATCGGCCGAGAGAAAGAGAGGCATTGAGGCGTCTCTCACTTAGAGAGAAAGTGACCAATTTATCTTGTAACCAAATGGCCCAAATAAAGTAAGTATAGGTAGGTTAACCAATGGGTCAAGTTAAAGGCCCAAGAGATAGTTAAATGGGCTCACAAGTTGTTCTCTCAATTAATGGCCATCCAAGGAAGTGGATTGGGCCACTAGCAACACTAAAATATTTAGGTTGCTTCGAGTGGCTCAATTAACCTTTAAATTGTATCGTCTTCAATGTGGTGTTAGATTCTCATTCAGTCATTTGGCTAAGCTAACTGAAAAATAAACCGAGTAACATCATAGCCTTGGGGAGGTTGTTTGACAACAAATTACCTAACAACCTCCACCTTAGTGTTAAACGACCTACAAAAAGAAAACGTCTTCCATTAGTGACACCTCTAATAGAAAATCGATAAAATTGGAAATCATTTACATGTACCAATGTTTAGAAGATCTTTGCAACTTCTAAACTTTACCAGTGATAGCACTTTCGTGCCCATATCTGAAAGGTTGTATTATGTGTAAACTTTTTTAAGTCTTATCACCTCTTGAGATACTATATCTCTAAAAAAGCGTAGTCTAACATCAATATGCTTAGTGCATTCGTGAAAAATAGGATTTTTGCATAAATGTATAGACGACTGGCTATCAGAGCACACTACCACATAATCATTCAGGACACATAGTTCATGAAGTAGACCTCTAAGCCATAGAGCCTCTTTAATTGCTTCAGTGGTGGCAATATATTCGGACTCAGTGGTGGATAGTGAAACAATATGTTGTAATTGTGATTTCCAACTAACACATGAATTAGATAAGGTAAACACGTAGGAGGAAGTCGATTTCCTTCCATCCCTATCGCCTGCATAATCTGCATCAACAAAACCTTTTAATTTCACATCTTCCTTATTAGCACTAAACTTTAGACCTACGTCAGCAGTACCCTTCAAGTATCTTAATAGCTACTTTAATACTTTCCAATGTTCAGAACCCGGATTACCATGTACCTATTGAGAGTACTAACAGCAAAACCTAAATCCGATCTAGTGCAAACCATCAAGTACATTATAGAACAATCACATTAGAATATAGAACTCTACACATGTATTCTACTTCAAGTTCGTTGCAAGGAGATTGTTCTTTAGATAAAACAAAATGATTAGCAAGAGGCAACATGACAGGTTTGCAATCACTCATATTAAATTTCTTCAACACCTTAGATATGTACGGAGACTGATGCAAAAACAAAATAGAATTTGACCTCTCTCTGTTTATTTCCATGCCTAGAATTCTCTTCACCTTACTTAGGTCTTTCATGTCAAATGCACCACTTAGTTTTGCTTTTATATTATTTATCCACTTAGAAGAAGAACCAATCAAAAGTATGTCATCCACATAGAGCAACAAAAGCAAATAGTTACTATCAATCTCATTGTGTTGAAAATAAAAACAGTGATCAAATTTACTTCTTTGGAATCCTATAGTGAGTACAAAGGAATCAAACCTCTTTTACCACTGTCCAGGTGATTGTTTTAAACCATACATGGACCTTTTCAGAAAACACCCATAATTAGGTTTTGACTTGTCCTTAAAACCCTTTGGTTGATTCATAAAGATTTGTTCGCCAAGCTCACCATGTAAAAAAGCAGTTTTTACATTAAGTTGTTCAAATTCCGAGTCAAAATGCGAAATCAACGCAAGCATGACCCTAATAGTAGTGTGTAATGCGCCGAACTCTTTTTCATTACTATTGTTATTTTTAAATAAAAATGAGCTCAAGGTGCTACCAAAACTTTTCTCTATCTAATTTAAGCGGAAATATATCAAAAATATTTGATTTCAAATTATTAAACAACATAATATATATCGTGCATAAATATTAAGACAAGGATATTCTTTATATAAATTGACGATTGTCTTTTCTAGAAATTTTACTTGACGACCACATTAGCATTGCTCCGTCAATCTTCCACGCGTCCTCATGACCCGTTCTTATCTGAAAATATTGTAAGAGTGAGTATTTTGAAAACACTCAGTAAGAATACGTGCACATCCTTTTTCACATGATATAAATATAAAAATAGCATAACATACCAACATTTCTTAGGAATTTCTTAAGAATCCCCATATCCCGTAGGATTTAATTTCTTTTCTTTGACCTGACGGTCCATCCCGAAAGATTTAACATAGCATTCGACCCTAAGGCCTCATAGTATCTCATGCCAGAATTTACATATATATCAAGGAATAAGAACTTACCACTTGCACCATGCATTCTTACCCCAATTTGATATCCAAGAATTTACTTGAAACTGACTTTGTGAAAAGATATAAATATTATACTCTATTAAATTCTAAAAATTTTAGTGGTGTGGAGTGTACAATATACTATTGTTGTAGAATATAAATTTCTTCTCAAATACACCTATTTATATATTCCACACATGTAACTTACGTAACATCAAAAGGCATTTCACGTTAATGGAAGAATAATGGAGTTAAACCACCATAAGTGGATGTTTATGATTACGGTTACAAATTGAAAAGCCACCTGATCATTAATTGAGGATTAATGTAATTAAACAACTAGGATTTAATTGAAAATCAATTAAAGTGAACGTGATGGTTAGGTTACAAATTTGAAAGGGCACGTTCTAATTAATTAAAGTTAATATCATGGTTAAGGAGATAATTAAGTCTAAATAAATCCAATTATACTAACATATTCATTCCCTTCATTATGACCACATGACCGTACATATTTCTAGGAGAAAAAATCATTTTATATTATATATTAAGAAACTATTAAAAGATAACATATTTCGTTTTATTAGAATAATTCAGACACACTAGCTCAAAATTACATTTTCTTAATTCCAAATTATACTATTTAACAACAGCTATAAAATGAATACAATATTGATATATTTCATCAACTTCTAAAAATACATAAATATTCAACCCATATATTTTTTTCTAAAAATGCACGTAAGCAAATAAGTTATTTGTACAAATAAGCGAGTCGAGTTTACCACTTCAAATTTGGACTTTTAGTATAACGATAAATCTTCACATTTTCATTTGCTAAATAATAAGTTCAGGTTCGCATAGTAAAAAATTGCGGGGTGTTACATCCCATCTCCTTAAATTAATTTCGTCCTCGAAATTATCTTATTTAATCGAAAAGCTCTCGATACGTGGCTTCTATTTCTCTTCTTTCTAGTGACTTGATAAGTTCTATCCATGTATATCACATAAACATTCAATTATGCTCTATCTTTATAAATCAACTTATGCATTCTGCTCTTGTAATTTTAAATAAAATGACTAACCATCGTATCTTTATGTACAAAAATAATAACTTGCGTAATACATTTCTTTCTAACATTATAAGCATTTCATCGTATCAAGCTTAAATGATTAATAAATCATGCTTGAAATTAAGTTTAAACATAACATTTCGTTCATACCTTGGGTTCATCGGACGGTAGTATATTGACGAGCGCTAATCCATGGGTCTGGATCTTACTTCAATACTTGTTTAATAAAAGTCTCATGATGTATAAAATAAAATAAAATAGCAAGTAGACACTTATTGGCAGGTAACTAATAAAATATTAATAATCATTTCCTTTAAAACTATGAAACCGTAATCCATGCTTGTAACAAAGTGCAACGGTGTTCATGCTAATACCATCATATTTTTTTAGCAAGAATTTGCTCAATATAAAAGTCTTTTGATGTCCTGGCATATTGTCAGTTTACTTCATTTAAACGTGAATGGCTGTCATATTAACTACTTTAAGTTGGCAACAGAGGCATGCTTCCATGGATCTAGGCATACTTTACTAATGATAAACGCAAATGACAGGATAGAAATTGAATGAATGATGACTTTAACATATAAATCACTGCCACATTGGTTAAACACAAACCATTAATTAATTAGTGCATGTAAATTTGGTAAATTGTTCAATAATGCTGCAGAATCTTTTATCTTCGTTGGTCTTATTATCGAATTTTATATCGAGGGCAGAATAGCATAAAAACTCTAGACCAATTGACCAAACCAATAGCCAAAATATTGAGCAAGGAAAGGAAAATTATTTAGAATCCAACTGTAGAAACCCTTGGCTTTGTTGACGTAGAAAAAAAATCAACAAAAGTTTTCCTCGTCTTTTTCGAAAATTTACTAACTATTGGTTCTAAAAAAATAAAATGGCAACATCATTTTTTTAACACACAGACCACAATGTCTTCAAAATAAAATAAATTATCATTCTAAGGAAAAAAATTATACACATAAATCATATAACAAGATTAAAAAAAATATATACTATTTTTTCTAAATAAATGACAAGTCTACAGAATCGGCTAAACTCGTGCTCTGATACCATTCTGTAACGCCCTGAACTCTTTTTTCTATATTATTATATTATTTTTAAATTAAAATAAGCTCGAGGTGCTACCAGAACTTTTGTCTATCTAATTTAAGCGAAAATATATCGAAAATACTTGATGACTTACCTGGCGCGCCACCAAATAGGCAATTGGAGTTTACAATTAACCACGTACCTGGTGCAACTCCAATGTCTAGAGCTCCATATCGGGTGGCGCCAAAGGAACTACAAGAATTAAAGATACAGTTGCAGGAGTTGTTGGATAAAGGTTTCATCCAACCAAGTACATCTCCTTGGCCGCACCGGTTTTGTTTGTGAAGAAGAATGATGGGTCAATGAGATTATGTATTGATTATAGGGAACTGAACCGATTGACAATCAAGAACAAATATCCTCTTCCTCGGATCGAAGATCTCTTTAATCAGTTGAAGGGTGCAACAGTATTTTCCAAAATTTATTTGAGGTCAGGCTATCATCAGTTGATGGTGAAGGCAAATGACATTCCAAAGACAACATTTAGAACTCGCTATGGTCATTATGAGTTCAAGGTAATGCCCTTTGGATTAACAAATGCCCCTGTAGTATTTATGGATTTAATGAATAGGGTATTCCACCAGTATTTAGATCAATTTGTCATTGTCTTCATTGATGATATTTTGGTGTATTCAAGGAATAAGGACCAACATGAAGAACAACTCAAAATAGTGTTGGAGACACTACAAAGGGAGAAGTTGTATGCCAAATTCAAGAAATGTGAATTTTGGCTTGATCGTATAGTTTTTCTTGGTCATGTGGTTACAGGACAAGGAATTGAAGTGGACCCTAGTAAAGTTGAAGCGATAACAAACTGGTCCCGACCAACAAATGTAGGTGAAGTTCGTAGTTTCTTAGGACTAGCCAGTTATTATCAGAGATTTATTGAGGGATTCTCCAAAATAGCTAGGCCAATGACCCAATTAACAAGAAAGGGTGTAAAATTTCAGTGGACTAAGAAATGTAAGGAGAGCTTCCAAGAACTAAAACAGAAACTGGTTACAGCTCCAGTTTTAGCTATACCAAAGGGTTCAGATGGATTCGTTATATATAGTGATGCATCCAAACAAGGTTTGGGATGTGTACTGATGCAGTTTGGGAAGGTAATCGCATATGCCTCTAGACAATTAAAGCAACATGAGCAAAACTATCCTACACATGATCTAGAGTTGGCGACAATAGTACACGCTCTAAAGATATGGCATCACTACCTTTACGGGGAAAAGTGCGAAATCTATACAGATCATAAGAGTTTGAAATACTTTTTTCACTCAAAAGGATTTGAATATGAGACAGAGAAGGTGGCTAGAGTTAGTTAAGGATTATGATTGCACTATTTATTACCATCCGAGTAAAGCTAATGTAGTCGCAGATGCCCTTAGTAGGAAGACAGTAGGACAACTAGCTGCTTTACCCACAGATCAAGTACAGTTGATAAAAGAGTTTGATAAATTGAAATTGGAAGTTGTCATTCCACCAACTCAAGTTACTGCAAAAATTTCAACATTTAGGATACAACCTACCCTTCGGGAACGAATCAAGGACGCTAAAGACAATGATCCATTCTTTAGAAAAATCAAGACGGAAGTTGGTACGACTAAGAGAAAAGGTTTTGTAATAGCGGAGGACAATGCTTTGATGTTCGAGGAAAGATTATGTGTACCAAAGGATGAAGGGATAAGAAAAGAAATATTAGAGGAAGCTCACTATGCCCCGTATGCTGCACATCCCGGTGGTACTAAAATGTATTGAGACCTCCGCGATACCTTTTGGTGGCGAAATATGAAAAGGGGGATTGGTCTCTCTGTTGAAAAGTGTATTGTATGTCAGCAAGTTAAAGCAAAACATCAAAGGCCATTAGGACCATTAAATCCATTGAAAATTCCAGAGTGGAAATGGGAGCAAATAGCCATGGATTTTGTAACAAGTTTTCCGAAGTCAATGAAAGGACATGATGCCATCTGGGTAATTGTAAACAGGTTGACAAAGTCTGCTCATTTCCTTCCAATAAGAATGAACTATAGTATGGATCAATTTACTCAATTATATGTTAAGGAAATTGTCAGGCTGCATGGAATTCCAACATCCATCGTCTCAGATCGAGACCCAAGATTTACTTCTAAATTTTGGAAGAGCATGCAGGGAGCTATGGGGACAAAGTTAAATTTTAGCACTGCCTACCATCCTCAATCTGATGGACAGTTTGAAAGGACTATTCAAATCTTAGAAGACATGCTCCGAGCATGTGTCTTGGATTTGGGAGGTAGTTGGGAGTCACATCTATCATTAGTGGAATTTGCATACAATAATAGCTTCCAAACTACTATTGGCATGGCTCCTTATGAAGCTCTCTATGGTAGAAGATGGAGTTCTCCAGTTCATTGGGATGAAGTCGGAGAAAAACAAATTTTGGGTCCAGCGATTATTGCAAGGACAGTGCAAGTAATTGATAAAATTAGGGACAGAACAAAGTCTACTCAAGATAGACAGAAGAGCTATGCAGATCAGCGGAGAAAATTGATAGAATTTGAAGTCGGTGAGAAAGTGTTTCTAAAAGTGGCACCCATAAAAGGAGTTCTTAGATTTGGCAAGAAGGGAAAGTTGAGACCTCGATTCATAGGTCCTTTCAAAATTCTAGATAGAATTGGGAATGAAGCGTACCGTCTAGCATTGCCACCTAGACTATCAGCTGTACATAATGTATTCCACGTGTCGATGCTTAGAAAGTATGTGCATAATCCCGAACATGTGATAAACTATGACTCATTGGAGGTACAGAAAGATCTAACATATGAAGAGAGTCCTTTGGAGATTGTCGAAAGAAAACACATGCATTAAGGAATAAAGAAATTGCTTTAGTTAAAGTTTGATGGAAAAATCATGGAGTCGAAGAGGCTACTTGGGAAAAAGAAGAAGAAATAAAAGCCAAGTATCCAAAGTTATTCTGCTAAATAAGGTAATTTCGAGAACGAAACTATTTTAAGGGGAAAGGGATGTAACACCCCGCATTTTTTTTTTTACTATATGGATTATGGACCTAAACTTATCATTCAACAAATGAAGATTTGTCATTATAATAAAAGTCCAAATTTGAAGTGGTAAAGTCGACTCGCTTATTTGTACAAATAACTTATTTGCTTACGTGCATTTTTAGAAAAAATTACATGGGTTGAATATTTATGTATTTTTAGAAGTTGATGCAATATATCAATATTATATTCGTTTTATAGCTCTTGTTAAATAGTATAATTTGGAATTAAGAAACAGCAATTTTGAGCTAGTATGTCTGAGTTATTCTAATAAAACGAAATATGTTATCTTTTAATATTTTCTTAATGTATAATATAAAATGATTTTTTCTCCTAGAAATATGTACGGTCATGTGGTCATAATGAAGGGAATGAATATGTTAGTATAATTGGATTTATTTAGACTTAATTATCTCCTTAACCATGATATTAACTTTAATTAATTAGAACGTGCCCTTTCAAATTTGTAACAGTAACACACTTTAATTGATTTTACATTAACTCGTGGACATGGTGGTTTAATTACATTAATCTTCAATTAACCTCAGATGACTTTTCACATTATGAAAGTTACGTGTGTGGAAATTATATATATATGAGGTGAAAATGATTTCTTCCACCACAGTTTATATTACACATACATCACGCCACTTTATAATTTTAGAATTTTGAGCAAAGTATAATATTTATATCGTTTCACAAAGTCATTTTCAAGTAAATTCTTGGATATCAAATTGAGGTAAGAATACATGGTGCAAGTGGTAAATTCTTATCCTTGATATTTATGTAAATTTGGCATGAAATACTATAAGGCCTTCGGGTCTAATTATATGTTAAATCCTTCAGGGTGGACAGTCAGGTCAAAGAAAAGAAGTTAAACCCTACGGGATGGACATTTGGGTCAATATTTTAAATCCTAAGGGATATGATGATTCTTAAGAAATTCCTTGAGCTGTTAGATCGCGACCAGTTGCTCTAAATTTAAGAAATGTCAGTATGTTATGCCATATTATGTTTATATCATGTTATAAGAATGTGTACGTGTTCTTACTGAGTGTTTTTCAAAATACTCACTCTTACAGTATTTTCAGATAAGAACGGGTCGTGAATATAATGACAAATCTTCACATTTTCATTTGCTAAATAATAAGTTCAGGTTCACATAGTAAAAAAATGCGGCGTGTTACATCCCTTCTCCCTTAAATTAATTTCGTCCTCGAAATTATCTTATTTAATCGAAAAGCTCTCGATACGTGACTTCTATTTCTCTTCTTTCTAGTGACTTGATAAGTTCTATCCATGTATATCACATAAACATTCAATTATGCTCTATCTTTATAAATCAACTTATGCATTCTGCTCTTGTAATTTTAAATAAAATGACTAACCATCGTATCTTTATGTACAAAAATAATAACTTGCGTAATACATTTCTTTCTAACATTATAAGCATTTCATCGTATCAAGCTTAAATGATTAATAAATCATGCTTGAAATTAAGCTTAAACATAACATTTCGTTCATACCTTGGGTTCATCGGACGGTAGTAGATTGACGAGCGCTAATCCATGGGTCTGGATCTTACTTCAATACTTGTTTAATAAAAGTCTCATGATGTATAAAATAAAATAAAATAGCAAGTAGACACTTATTGGCAGGTAACTAATAAAATATTAATAATCATTTCCTTTAAAACTATGAAACCGTAATCCATGCTTGTAACAAAGTGCAACGGTGTTCATGCTAATACCATCATATTTTTTTAGCAAGAATTTGCTCAATATAAAAGTCTTTTGATGTCCTGGCATATTGTCAGTTTACTTCATTTAAACGTGAATGGCTGTCATATTAACTACTTTAAGTTGGCAACAGAGGCATGCTTCCATGGATCTAGGCATACTTTACTAATGATAAACGCAAATGACAGGATAGAAATTGAATGAATGATGACTTTAACATATAAATCACTGCCGCATTGGTTAAACACAAACCATTAATTAATTAGTGCATGTAAATTTGGTAAATTGTTCAATAATGCTGCAGAATCTTTTATCTTCGTTGGTCTTATTATCGAATTTTATATCGAGGGCAGAATAGCATAAAAACTCTAGACCAATTGACCAAACCAATAGCCAAAATATTAAGCAAGGAAAGGAAAATTATTCAGAATCCAACTGTAGAAACCCTTGGCTTCGTTGACGAAGAAAAAAATCAACAAAAGTTTTCCTCGTCTTTTTCGAAAATTTACTAACTATTGGTTTTAAAAAAATAAAATGGCAGCATCGTTTCTTTAACACACGGACCACTATGTCTTCAAAATAAAATAAATTATCATTCTAAGGAAAAAAATTATACATATAAATCACATAACAAGATTAAAAAATATATATACTATTTTTTCTAAATAAATGAAAAGTCTACAGAATCGGCTAAACTCGTGCTCTGATACCATTCTGTAACGCCCCGAACTCTTTTTCATTATTATTGTTATTTTTAAATAAAAATGAGCTCAAGGTGCTACCAAAACTTTTCTCTATCTAATTTAAGCGGAAATATATCGAAAATATTCGATTTCAAATTATTAAACAACATAATAAATATCGTGCATAAATATTAACACAAAGATATTCTTTATATAAATTGACGATTGTCTTTTCTAGAAATTTTACTTGACGACCACATTAGCATCTCTCCGTCAATCTTCCACGCGTCCTCACGACCCGTTCTTATCTGAAAATATTGTAAGAGTAAGTATTTTGAAAACATTCAGTAAGAATACGTGCAAATCCTTTCTCACATGATATAAAGATAAAAATAGCATAACATACCAACATTTCTTAGGAATTTCTTAAGAATCCCCTATCCCGTAGTATCTAATTTCTTTTCTTTAACCTGACGGTCTATCCCAAAGGATTTAACTTCTTCTCTTTGACCTAACGGTCTATCCCGAAGGATTTAACATAGCATTCGACCCAAAGGCCTTAAAGTATCTCATGCCAAAATTTACATATATATCAAGGAATAAGAATTTACCACTTGCACCATGCATTCTTACCCCAATTTGATATCCAAGAATTTACTTGAAACTGACTTTGTGAAAAGATATAAATATTATACTCTATTAAATTCTAAAAATATTAGTGGTGTGGAGTGTACAATATACTATTGTTGTAGAATATAATTTTCATCTCAAATACACCTATTTATATATTCCACACACGTAACTTACGTAACATCAAAAGGCATTTCACGTTAATGGAAGAATAATGGAGTTAAACCACCATAAGTGGACGTTTATGATTACGGTTACAAATTGAAAAGCCACCTGATCATTAATTGAGGATTAATGTAATTAAACAACTAGGATTTAATTGAAAATCAATTAAAGTAAACGTGATGGTTACGATTATAAATTTGAAAGGACACCTCCACGTTTAATTAGAGTTAATGTCATGGTTATGGAATGTATTATAAATTTCTAAATCAATCAAAGTGGATGACATTACGTAACCATACAATGAAACTATTCATTTGATTATTATTTTATATTATATATGTATTAATATAATATTTGAGAATGATAATTTTCTTTCTATTAGAATAACTCAGGCATAACTAGCTCGAAATTACTTTTTCTTAAGCTCAAACTATACTGTTTAACACGAGCTACAAAACGAGTATAATATCAGTATATTTTCATCAACGTTAAAAATACTTAAATATTCTATTCAAATAATTTTCTAAAAGTGCTCGTAACTCGTAAGCAAATAAATTATTTATACGAATACGCGAGTCGAGTCTACCACTTCAACTTTGGACTTTTAATATAACGACAAATCTTCATTTGTTGAATGATAACTTTAGGTCCATAATCCATATAGTAAAAAAAATGCGGGGTGTTACATTCCTTTCCCCTTAAAATAATATCGTCCTCGAAATTACCCTATTTAGCCGAATAACTTTGGATACTTGGCTTTTATTTCTTCTTCTTTTTCCCAAGTAGCCTCTTCGACTCCATGATTTTTCCATTGAACTTTAACTAATGCAATTTCTTTATTCCTTCATGCATGTGTTTTCCTTTCGACAATCTCCAAAGGAGTCTCTTCATATGTTAGATCTTTCTGTACCTCCAATGAGTCATAGCTTATCACATTTCGGGATTATGCACATACTTTCTAAGCATCGACAGGTGGAATACATTATGTACAGCTGATAGTCTAGGTGGCAATGCTAGACGGTACGCTTCATTCTCAATTCTATCTAGAATTTCGAAAGGACCTATGAATCGAGGTCTCAACTTTCGCTTCTTGCCAAATCAAAGAACTCCTTTTATGGGTGCCACTTTTAGAAACACTTTCTCACCGACTTCAAATTCTATCGATTTTCTCTGCTGATTTGCATAGCTCTTCTGTCTATCTTGAGCAGACTTTATTGTGTCCCTAATTTTATCAATTACTTGCACTGTCCTTACAATAATCTCTAGACCCAAAATTCGTTTTTCTCCAACTTCATCCCAATGAACTGGGACCTACATCTTCTACCATAGAGAGCTTCATAAGGAGCCATGCCAATAGTAGTTTGGAAGCTATTATTGTATGCAAATTCCACTAATGATAGATGTGACTCCCAACTACCTCCCAAATCCAAGACACATGCTCGGAGCATGTCTTCTAAGATTTGAATAGTCCTTTCAAACTGTCCACTAGATTGAGGATGGTAGGCAGTGCTGAAATTTAACTTTGTCCCCATAGCTCCCTACATGCTCTTTCAAAATTTAGAAGTAAATCTTGGGTCTCGATCTGAGACGATGGATGTTGGAATTCCATGCAGCCTGACAATTTCCTTAACATATAATTGAGCAAATTGATCCATACTATAGTTCATTCCTATTGGAAGGAAATGAGCAGACTTTGTCAACATGTCTACAATTACCCAGATGGCATCGTGTCCTTTCATTGACTTCGGAAAACCTACTACAAAATCTATGGCTATTTGCTCCCATTTCCACTCTGGAATTTCCAATGGATTTAATGATCCTAATGGCCTTTGGTGTTCTGCTTTAACTTGCTGACATACAATACACTTTTCAACAAAGAGACCAATCCCCCTTTTCATATTCCGCCACCAAAAGGTATCGCGGAGGTCTCGATACATTTTAGTACCACCGGGATGTGCAGCATATAGGGCATAGTGAGCTTCCTCTAATATTTCTTTTCTTATCCCTTCATCCTTCGGTACACATAATCTTTCCTCGAACATCAAAGCATTGTCCTTCGCTATTACAAAACCTTTTCTCTTAGTCGTACCAACTTCCGTCGTGATTTTTCTCAAGAATGGATCATTGTCTTGAGCATCCTTGATTCGTTCCCGAAGGGTAGGTTGTATCTTAAATGCTGAAATTTTTGCAGTAACTTGAGTTGGTGGAATGACAACTTTCAATTTCAATTTATCAAACTCCTTTATCAACTGTACTTGATTTGTGGGTAAAGCAGCTAGTTGTCCTACTGTCTTCCTACTAAGGGCATCTGCGACTACATTAGCTTTACCCGGATGGTAATAAATAGTGCAATCATAATCCTTAACTAACTCTAGCCACCTTCTCTGTCTCATATTCAAATCCTTTTGAGTGAAAAAGTATTTCAAACTTTTATGATCAATATAGATTTCGTACTTTCCCCCGTAAAGGTAGTGACGCCATATCTTTAGAGCGTGTACTACTGCCGCCAACTCTAGATCATGTGTAGGGTAGTTTTGCTCTTGTTGCTTTAATTGGCTAGAGGCATATTGGATTACCTTCCCAAACTGCATCAGTACACATCCCAAACCTTGTTTGGATGCATCACTATATATAACGAATCCATCTGAACCCTCTGGTATAGCTAAAACTGGAGCTGTAACCAGTTTCTATTTCAGTTCTTGGAAGCTCTCCTCACATTTCTCAGTCCACTGAAATTTTACACCCTTTCTTGTTAATTGGGTCACTGGCCCGACTATTTTGGAGAATCCCTCAATGAATCTCCGATAATAACCGGCTAGTCCTAAGAAACTATGAACTTCGTCTACATTTGTTGGTCGGGACCAGTTTGTTACCGCTTCAACTTTACTAGGGTCCACTTCAATTCCTTGTGCTGTAACCACATGACCAAGAAAAACTATACGATCAAGCCAAAATTCACATTTCTTGAATTTGGCATACAACTTCTCCCTTCGTTGTGTCTCCAACACTATTTTGAGTTGTTCTTCATGTTGGTCCTTATTCCTTGAATACACCAAAATGTCATCAATGAAGACAATGATAAATTGATTTAAATACTGGTGGAATACCCTATGCATTAAATCCATAAATACTGCAGGGGCACTTGTTAATCCAAAGGGCATTATCGTGAACTCATAATGGCCATAGCAAGTTCTAAATGCTGTCTTTGGAATGTCATTTGCCTTCACCTTCAACTGATGATAGCCCGACCTCAAATCAATTTTGGAAAATATTGTTTCACCCTTCAACTGATTAAAGAGATCTTCGATCCGAGGAAGAGGATATTTGTTCTTGACTTTTAATCGGTTCAGTTCCCTTTAATCAATACATAATCTCATTGACCCATCCTTCTTCTTCACAAACAAAATCGGTGCGCCCCAAGGAGATGTACTTGGTTGGATGAAACCTTTATCCAACAACTCCTGCAACTGTATCTTTAATTCTTGGAGTTCCTTTGGCGCCATCCGATATGGAGCTCTAGACACTGGAGTTGTACCAGGTACGAGGTCAATTGTAAACTCCAATTGCCTATCTTGTGGCGCGCCAGGTAAGTCATCAGGAAATACATCAATGAAATCTTGTACAATCGGCACATTACAAATCGTAAGCTCCGATTGTTGAGTTCCATGTATACTCACTAGAAATCCTTGACAAGATCTTTTCTTTAACATCTTTTTCGCTTTCATGGCCGACACGAGTCGCGGTAAAGACTTGTACCACGAAAAATAGAAATTCATCCTCCCCAGGCCTCTGAAAAACTAATTCCTTTTCAAAACATCGAATGGTTGCGTGATTGCTTCCCAACCAGTCCATTCCTAGAATAACGTCAAAGCTTTCATGTCTAGGAGGTGTAGATCAGCTACAAATTCTTTTCCTTCCATTACTAATTTTACCACCCTAACGATCTGATTGGTATTCAAAATTCTACCAGATGGAATAGAAATTTCTAGAACACTATCAGATTTTTCACATGCAGTACATGCTTTAGCAATAAATGCGGTGGAGATAAATGAATGAGTAGCTCCGGAGTCTATAAGAACATATGCAGGTAGTTCAGATATTGATAAAATACCTGCCATTACATTTGGATCCTCGGTTGCTTCTTCCCGGGTTAAAGCAAAGACTTTGGCTTTCACTTTCCTTCCCTGTTCATTATCCTTCTTAGGTGGGTATGCCTTGCAATTCGGAGCAAAATGACCTTCTTGGCCACATCGATAGCACACATTTTTCCCAAACCAGCACTCCCCTCCATGGGCTTTGTTGCACTTTGGGCATCGTGGAGTAACTTTATTTGGTTTACTTGACCTTGATCCTAATCCTATATTGGACTTCTTAAATTGTTCAAATCCCTTCCCTTTATTCGATCCATTCCACTTTCGTTTCCCATATGACTCATTATTCTTCTCAGTCATCCGATCCATTTCTAGACGATCAGAAATTGACTACACTCGTTGAAGCACTTCACTATATATGGTCGTATGGTGAGATGCCATGATTCCTCCAATCTCTAGACGCAGGCCTAATTCGAACCTCCTAGCCTTCTTTGGCTCGGTATCGACAAGATGTGTAGCATACCTAGAAAGTTGTTCAAACTTCCTTTCATACTCATCAAGCGACATATTTCCTTGTTTCAGTTGTAGAAACTCTGCCTCTCTCCGATCCCTCAGTGATTGGAGAAAGTATTTTGTCATTACCTCTTCCTTGAACAGTGCTCAAGTCATAGCACATTGTTGCGCTTCCGTTCTAATGCACGAAGCAGACTCCCACCAGTGGCCTGCTGCTCCGCCCAGCATAAACTCGGCACATGATACCTTTTGTGCATCAGTGCATGCCATGTGTTTGTAGATTCATTCTAGCCCTCTTAACCACTCCTCGACTGCCAAAGGGTCTGCCTTGCCATCAAAAGAAGGATGTTTAAAACGGCGAAACTGCTCCACAATTGAACTTGTGTTGTTAGCATTTGCTGGTCCATTCTGAGGAGCTGGTGCGGGTGCTTGATCCCTACCAAGGTCATGTACTACCCTCATCAGATCCCTAAACATAGTTGTTTGATCTTGTTGTCCTGCCATTTCCTTTAAATTAACAAAATAAATTTTATCTTAAGAATATTGGACAACACAGTAGCTCAAAGGAAATTATTATTATTATTTTTTATTTCCAATAACATAAAGGAAAAGATATCACAGTACTGAAGAAATGGAATCTAAATTTCTAATCCCTATAAATTCTGCGAATCTACTTTAACGGAGCTTCATCTTCAGAGGAGTCTTCTGCTTCAGGCCCGGACTCTACGTCTATCTCAACCAGTGGCTCAGGTTCATGCTCATGATCGTTCTCTAACTCCAGCCCAAAGTCATCCTCATGTTCCCATTCGGGATCTTCCTCTGGGTTCGACTCAATTTTAGGTTCTGGCTCGAGGTCTGGCTCTGGCTCATCATCGAGCTCGTTCCCTACCTCCAGTTGGCATTCTAAACTTTCACTCCACCTATCTAGAAGGGTCTGACAATATACATCAAACTCAATCGTGTTTGGATGCTTTGGGGGGTTACCTTCCAACATTTCATTCCTAACCATAACTCCCATGTCTCCCCATTGAAGTGGAAGTCAGTGTACGAGATTATTCACAGCCTCAATATGCGTGTGATCTCTAGTCCTGCCTCCACAGCTGCCATACATTTTTCATAGATGTCTTGCACGTGTTCGACAAGTGGACGAGTCGGGTCAGTCACGAAATTCTCATAAGACTGAATGATGGACCTACGGTTCAACGCTGCTCTATAAGCCGTGGCCTTTCTAGTGGTCTGATAAATTCTAACCATTGTCTGTAACACAAGGTTCCAATTATATTTATTTTTGTAGTGATATCAAAGTACATGTTATGCTCTTGTGATTTTAATAGAATTTTTTTTTTTATCAATATACCTTCATGTATAATAGCATGCATAACATATTTCTTTCTAGACGTTCATTTATAATCATTTCATAGAATTCAAGCTTAAATGATACATAAAGTCATGCTTGAAAATAAAATGAAACTTAATATTTTCCCATACCCTGAGTCCGTCGGACAGTAGTAGATTGACGAGCGTTAAATGCCATGGGTCTTATTTTAACACTCATTTAATAAAATCTCATAATGTATAAAACAAAATAAAATAGCAACTAGACACTTATTGGCAGGTAACTAACAAAATATTAATAATCATTTTCTTTAAAATTATGAAACAGTAACCCATGCATGTAACAAAGTTCAACGGTGGTCATGCTCATACCATCATTTCATTTTATTTTATTTTTGCAAGAATTTACTCAATATAAAAGTCTTTCGATGGCCTGCCATATTGTAAGTATATTTCATTTAAACGTGATGGCTATCATATTAACTATTTTAAGTTGGCAACTGAGGTATTCAGCAAGTATTTTATCCAATCATTTCATGAACAAAAATACGTTCAAATATTTAAATGGACAGTATAGAATCTATAACATAAGAATCTACGAATCACCAATTTCCAAGATACTAAAAATAAAGTAAAATAATGAGATTTTTTTTTTCAGACCATTAAGTCGTCAAAATAAATTAAATTATCATTCAAAAGGAAAATTTTATACAGGTAAATCACATAACATGATTAAGAATATATATACCATTTTTTTCTAAAATAAATGGCAAGTCTACAGAATCGGCTAAAATCGAGCTCTGATACCATTCTGTAACGCCCTGAACTCTTTTTTCTATATTATTATATTATTTTTAAATTAAAATAAGCTCGAGGTGCTACCAAAATTTTTGTCTATCTAATTTAAGCGGAAATATATCGAAAATACTTGATTTGAAATTATTAATTTAAAGTTTAACATAACATGTCAAATGCTCGAATCGTAAAACATATTAAATAACATACATAAAAATTTGCGTAAAGTTATTCTTCAAATAAAAATGGACAAATTATTCTTTTCTAGGAAATTTACGTGATGACCACATAAGCATCGCTCGATCAATCTTCCACGCGTCCACACGACCCGATCTAATCTGAAAAGTATTGTAAGAGTGAGTATTTCGAAAATACTCAGTAAAAATATGTGCATATTCTTATAACATGATATTTATATAATATGACATAACATACCGACATGTCTTAAATTTAGAGCAAACTGGTCGCGATTCCAATAGCTCAAGGGATTTCTTAAGAATTCCCATATCCCGTAGGATTTAATTTCTTTTCTTTGACCTGACGGTCCATCTCGGAGGATTTAACATAGCATTCGACCCGAAGGCCTCATAGTATCTCATGCCAGAATTTACGTACATATCAAGGAATAAGAATTTATCACTTGCACCATGCATTCTTACCCCAATTTGATATCCAAGAATTTACTTGAAATTGACTTTGTGAAAAGATATATATATTATACCTTATTAAATTCTAAAAATATTAGTGGTGTGGGGTGTACAATATAATATTGTTGTAGAATATAATTTTCATCTCAAATACACCTATTTATATATTCCACACACGTAACTTACGTAACATCAAAAGGCATTTCACGTTAATGGAATAATAATGGAGTTAAACCACCATAAGTGGACGTTTATGATTACGGTTACAAATTGAAAAGCCACCTGATCATTAATTGAGGATTAATGTAATTAAACAACTAGGATTTAATAGCATGCATAACATATTTCTTTCTAGACATTCATTTATAATCATTTCATAGAATTCAAGCTTAAATTATACATAAAGTCATGCTTGAAAATAAAATGAAACTTATTATTTTCTCCATACCCTGAGTCCGTCGGACGGTAGTAGATTGACGAGCGTTAAATGCCATGGGTCTTATTTTAACACTTGTTTAATAAAATCTCATAATGTATAAAACAAAATAAAATAGCAACTAGACACTTATTGGCAGGTAACTAACAAAATATTAATAATCATTTTCTTTAAAATTATGAAACAGTAACCCATGCATGTAACAAAGTTCAATGGTGGTCATGCTCATACCATCATTTCATTTTTTTTTTTTTTTGCAAGAATTTACTCAATATAAAAGTCTTTCGATGGCCCGCCATATTGTAAGTATATTTCATTTAAACGTGATGGCTGTCATATTAACTATTTTAAGTTGGCAACTGAGGTATTCAGCAAGTATTTTATCAAATCATTTCATGAACAGAATTACGTTCAAATATTTAAATGGACAGTATAGAATCTATAACATAAGAATCTACGAATCACCAATTTCCAAGATACTAAAAATAAAGTAAAATAATGAGATTTTTTTTTTCAGACCATTAAGCTGTCAAAATAAATTAAATTATCATTCAAAAGGAAAATTTTATACACGTAAATCACATAACATGATTAAGAATATATATACCATTTTTTTCTAAAATAAATGACGAGTCTACAGAATTGGCTAAACTCGGGCTCTAATACCATTCAATAACATCCCGAACTCTTTTTCATATTATTATATTTTTTTAAAATTAAAATAAGCTCGAGGTGCTACCAAAACTTATCTCTATCTAATTTAAGCGGAAATATATCGAAAATACTTGATTTGAAATTATTAATTTAAAATTTAACATAACATGTCAAATGCTCGAACCGTAAAACATATTAAATAACATACATAAAAATTTATGTAAAGTTATTCTTCAAATAAAAATGGACAAATTATTCTTTTCTAGGAAATTTACGTGATGACCACGTAAGCATCGCTCGATCAATCTTCTACGCGTCCACACGACCCGATCTAATCTGAAAAGTATTGTAAGAGTGAGTATTTTGAAAATACTCAGTAAAAATACGTGCATATTCTTATAACATGATATTAATGTAATATGACATAACATACCGACATGTCTTAAATTTAGAGCAAACTGGTCGCGATTCCAATAGCTCAAGGAATTTCTTAAGAATCCCCATATCCCGTAAGATTTAATTATATTGACCCAAAGGTCCATCCCGTAGGATTTAACTTCTTTTTTTTTATCTGACGGTCCATCCCGAAGGATTTAACATATAATTTGACCCGAAGGCCTTGTAGTATTTCATGCCAAATTTACATAAATATCAAGAATAAGAATTTACCACTTGCACCATGTATTCTTACCCAAAAAAAAATAGTATGAAAAAATTAGTTGGAGAATGATATAGAATGTAAAATTCCTTCAATAGTATATGAACGTGTATTCTCAAAGTAACAAAGTCTCGCCTATATATATTATGATAGACGGCAACTCAATCAACCGTAACTCCCTTTAAGTTAAAGCATGAAATTATGAGGGAATTTAATTAATTTATTATAAGTTAATGGGTTAATGAGGTTTAATTAATTTAATTATATTAACTTCCAATTCATTTACGTTGCAACTTTCAACTTCTAGAATATTATATTATATTATATTATATATATATATATATATATATATATAATAAATAATATAGAATTTAGAATATTTTTCTTCATATCAAGATAACTCGAATATGACTAGTCGAAAATTATTTCTTCTTGAGCCAATTTATGTTATTTAACACGAGCTACAATGAGTATAATATCGATATATTTTTAATAACTTTTAAAATACTTAAATATTCGATCCAAATAAGTTACGATAAATTAAAAATATACGTTTGCAAAATAAACCATTTATGCAAATAAGTGGGACGTGTTTATCACTTCAACTTTTCGACTTCAGTGTGACGACAGTGTTGGACATGGATTATTTTATTTGCTAAATTACCAGTCCACGTGGAAAAAAAATTTAAATTTCGGAGTGTTACATCCTTACCCCCTTAAAATAATTTCGTCCTCGAAATTACCTTATTTAGCCGAATAACTCTAGATACTTGGCTTTTATTTCTTCTTCTTTTTCCCAAGTAGCCCCTTCGACTCCATGATTTTTCCATTGAACTTTAACTAAAGCAATTTCTTTATTCCTTAATGCATGTGTTTTCCTTTCGACAATCTCCAAAGGAGTCTCTTCATATGTTAGATGTTTTTGTACCTCCAATGAGTCATAACTTATCACATGTTCAGAATCATGCACATACTTTCTAAGCATCGACACGTGGAATACATTATGTACTACTGATAGTCTAGGTGGCAATGCTAGACGGTACGCCACATTCCCAATTCTATCTAGAATTTCAAAAGGACCTATGAATCGAGGTCTCAACTTTCCCTTCTTGCCAAATCTAAGAACTCCTTTTATGGGTGCCACTTTTAGAAACACTTTCTCACCAACTTCAAATTCTATCTATTTTCTCCGCTGATCTGCATAGCTCTTCTATCTATCTTGAGCAGACTTTATTCTATCCCTAATTTTATTAATTACTTGCACTGTCCTTGCAATAATCTCTGGACCCAAAATTCATTTTTCTCCTACTTCATCCGAATGAACTAGGGATCTACATCTTCTACCATAGAGAGCTTCATAAGGAGCCATGCCAATAGTAGTTTGGAAGCTATTATTGTATGCAAACTCCACTAATGATAGATGTGACTCCCAACTACCTCCCAAATCCAAGACACATGCTCGGAGCATGTCTTCTAAGATTTGAATAGTCCTTTCAGACTGTCCATCAGATTGAGGATGGTAGGCAGTGCTGAAATTTAACGTTGTCCCCATAGCTCCCTGCATGCTCTTCCAAAATTTAGAAGTAAATCTTGGGTCTCGATCTGAGACGATGGATGTTGGAATTCCATGCAGCCTGACAATTTCCTTAACATATAATTGAGCAAATTGATCCATACTACAATTCATTCTTATTGGAAGGAAATGAGCAAACTTTGTCAACCTATCTACAATTACCCAGATGGCATCGTGTCCTTCCATTGACTTCAAAAAACCTACTACAAAATCCATGGCTATTTTCTCCCATTTCCACTCTGGAATTTCCAATGGATTTAATGGTCCTGATGGCTTTTGATGTTTTGCTTTAACTTGCTGACATATAATACACTTCTCAACAAAGAGACTAATCTCCCTTTTCATATTCCGCCATCAAAAGGTATTTTCCATCGAACTTTAACTAAAGCAATTTCTTTATTCCTTAATGCATGTGTTTTCCTTTCGACAATCTCCAAAGGAGTCTCTTCATATGTTAGATGTTTTTGTACCTCCAATGAGTCATAACTTATCACATGTTCAGAATCATGCACATACTTTCTAAGCATCGACACGTGGAATACATTATGTACTACTGATAGTCTAGGTGGCAATGCTAGACGGTACGCCACATTCCCAATTCTATCTAGAATTTCAAAAGGACCTATGAATCGAGGTCTCAACTTTCCCTTCTTGCCAAATCTAAGAACTCCTTTTATGGGTGCCACTTTTAGAAACACTTTCTCACCAACTTCAAATTCTATCTATTTTCTCCGCTGATCTGCATAGCTCTTCTATCTATCTTGAGCAGACTTTATTCTATCCCTAATTTTATTAATTACTTGCACTGTCCTTGCAATAATCTCTGGACCCAAAATTCATTTTTCTCCTACTTCATCCGAATGAACTAGGGATCTACATCTTCTACCATAGAGAGCTTCATAAGGAGCCATGCCAATAGTAGTTTGGAAGCTATTATTGTATGCAAACTCCACTAATGATAGATGTGACTCCCAACTACCTCCCAAATCCAAGACACATGCTCGGAGCATGTCTTCTAAGATTTGAATAGTCCTTTCAGACTGTCCATCAGATTGAGGATGGTAGGCAGTGCTGAAATTTAACGTTGTCCCCATAGCTCCCTGCATGCTCTTCCAAAATTTAGAAGTAAATCTTGGGTCTCGATCTGAGACGATGGATGTTGGAATTCCATGCAGCCTGACAATTTCCTTAACATATAATTGAGCAAATTGATCCATACTACAATTCATTCTTATTGGAAGGAAATGAGCAAACTTTGTCAACCTATCTACAATTACCCAGATGGCATCGTGTCCTTCCATTGACTTCAAAAAACCTACTACAAAATCCATGGCTATTTTCTCCCATTTCCACTCTGGAATTTCCAATGGATTTAATGGTCCTGATGGCCTTTGATGTTCTGCTTTAACTTACTGACATACAATACACTTTTCAACAGAGAGACCAATCCCCCTTTTCATATTTCGCCACCAAAAGGTATCGCGGAGGTCTCGATACATTTTAGTACCACCGGGATGTGCAGCATACGGGGCATAGTGAGCTTCCTCTAATATTTCTTTTCTTATCCCTTCATCCTTCGGTACACATAATCTTTCCTCGAACATCAAAGCATTGTCATCCGCTATTACAAAGCCTTTTCTCTTAGTCGTACCAACTTCCGTCGTGATTTTTCTCAAGAATGGATCATTGTCTTGAGCATCCTTGATTCGTTCCCGAAGGGTAGGTTGTATCTTAAATGCTGAAATTTTTGCAGTAACTTGAGTTGGTGGAATGACAACTTTCAATTTCAATTTATCAAGCTCCTTTATCAATTGTACTTAATCTGTGGGTAAAGCTGCCAGTTGTCCTACTGTCTTCCTACTAAGGGCATCTGCGACTTCATTAGCTTTACCCGGATGGTAATAAATAGTGCAATCATAATCCTTAACTAACTCTAGCCACCTTCTCTGTCTCATATTCAAATCCTTTTGAGTGAAAAAGTATTTCAAACTCTTATGATCTGTATAGATTTCACACTTTCCCCCGTAAACGTAGTGATGCCATATCTTTAGAGCGTGTACTACCGCTGCCAACTCTAGATCATGCATAGGGTAGTTTTGCTCATGTTGCTTTAATTGTCTAGATGCATATGCGACCACCTTCCTAAACAGCATCAGTACACATCCCAAACCTTGTTTGGATGCATCACTATATATAACGAATCCATCTGAATCCTTTGGTATAGCTAAAACTGGAGCTGTAACCAGTTTCTGTTTCAGTTCTTGGAAGCTCTCCTAACATTTCTCAGTCCACTGAAATTTTACACCCTTTCTTGTTAATTGGGTCATTGGCCTGGCTATTTTGGAAAATCCCTCAATGAATCTCCGATAATAACCGGCTAGTCCCAAGAAACTACGAACTTCACCTACATTTGTTGGTCGGGACCAGTTTGTTACCGCTTCAACTTTACTAGGGTCCACTTCAATTTCTTGTGCTGCAACCACATGACCAAGAAAAACTATACGATCAAGCCAAAATTCACATTTCTTGAATTTGGCATACAACTTCTCCCTTCGTAGTGTCTCCAACACTATTTTTAGTTGTTTTTCATGTTGGTCCTTATTCCTTGAATACACCAAAATGTCATCAATGAAGACAATGACAAATTGATCTAAATACTGGTGGAATACCTTATTCATTAAATCCATAAATACTGCAGGGGCATTTGTTAATCCAAAGGGCATTACCGTGAACTCATAATGACCATAGCGAGTTCTAAATCCTGTCTTTGAAATGCCATTTGCCTTCACCTTCAACTGATTAAAGAGATCTTCGATCCGAGGAAGAGGATATTTGTTCTTAATTGTCAATCGATTCAGTTCCCTATAATCAATACATAATCTCATTGACCCATCCTTCTTCTTCACAAATAAAATTGGTGCACCCCTAGGACATGTACTTGGTTGGATGAAACCTTTATCCAACAACTCCTGCAACTGTATCTTTAATTCTTGTAGTTCCTTTGGCGCCATCCGATATAGAGCTCTCTATGGTAGAAGATGAAGGTCCCCAGTTCATTGCGATGAAGTCGGAGAAAAATGAATTTTGGGTCCAGAGATTATTGCAAGGACAGTGCAAGTAATTGATAAAATTAGGGATAGAATAAAGTCTGCTCAAGATAGACAGAAGAGCTATGCAAATCAACAGAGAAAATCGGTAGAATTTGAAGTCGGTGAGAAAGTGTTTCTAAAAGTGGCACCCATAAAAGGAGATCTTAGATTTGGCAAGAAGGGAAAGTTGAGACCTCAATTCATAGGTCCTTTCGAAATTCTAGATAGAATTGGGAATGTAGCGTACCATCTAGCATTGCCACCTAGACTATCAGCTGTACATAATGTATTCCACGTGTCGATGCTTAGAAAGTACGTGCATGATCCCGAACATGTGATAAGCTATGACTTATTGGAGGTACAGAAAGATCTAACATATGAAGAGACTCCTTTGGAGATTTTCGAAAGGAAAACACATGCATTAAGGAATAAAGAAATTGCTTTAGTTAAAGTTCGATGGAAAAATCATGGAGTCGAAGAAGCTACTTGGGAAAAAGAAGAAGAAATAAAATCCAAGTATCCAGAGTTATTCGGCTAAATAAGGTAATTTCGAGGACGAAATTATTTTAAGGGGAAAGGGATGTAACACCCCGCATTTTTTTTTTTTTTTACTATATGGATTATGGACCTAAACTTATCATTCAACAAATGAAGATTTGTCATTATACTAAAACTCCAAATTTGAAGTGGTAAACTCGACTAGCTTATTTGTACAAATAACTTATTTGCTTACGTGCATTTTTAGAAAAAATTATATGGGTTGAATATTTATGTATTTTTAGAAGTTGATGAAATATATCAATATTGTATTCGTTTTATAGCTCTTGTTAAATAGTATAATTTGGAATTAAGAAACAACAATTTTGAGCTAGTATGTCTGAGTTATTCTAATAAAACGAAATATGTTATCTTTTAATATTTTCGTAATGTATAATATAAAATGATTTTTATCTCCTACAAATATGTACGGTCATGTGGTCATAATGAAGGGAATGAATATGTTAGTATAATTGGATTTATTTAGACTTAATTATCTCCTTAACCATGATATTAACTTTAATTAATTAGAACGTGTCCTTTCAAATTTGTAACAGTAACACACTTTAATTGATTTTACATTAACTCTTGGACATGGTGGTTTAATTACATTAATCTTCAATTAACCTCAGATGACTTTTTACATTATGAAAGTTACGTGTGTGGAATGAAAATGATTTCTTCCACCACAGTTTATATTACACATACATCACGCCACTTTATAATTTTAGAATTTTGAGCAAAGTATAATATTTATATCTTTTCACAAAGTCATTTTCAAGTAAATTCTTGGATATCAAATTGAGGTAAGAATACATGGTGCAAGTGGTAAATTCTTATTCCTTGATATATATGTAAATTTTGGCATGAGATATTTTAAGGCTTTCGGGTCGAATGCTATGTTAAATCTTTCAGGATAGACCGTTAGGTCAAAGAGAAGAAGTTAAATCCTTCGGAATAGACCGTCAGGTCAAAGAAAAGAAATTAAATCCTACGGGATATGGGGATTCTTAAGAAATTCCTAAGAAATGTTGGTACGTTATGCTATTTTTATATTTATATCATGTGAAAAAGGATGTGCACGTATTCTTACGAGTATTTTCAAAATACTGACTCTTACAATATTTTCAGATAAGAACGGGTCGTGAGGACGCGTGGAAAATTGACAGAGCAATGCTAATGTAGTCGTCAAGTAAAATTTCTAGAAAAAACAATCGTCAATTTATATAAAGAATATCATTGTGTTAATATTTATGCATGATATTTATTATGTTGTTTAATAATTTGAAATCGAATATTTTTGATATATTTCCGCTTAAATTAGATAGAGAAAAGTTTTGGTAGCACCTTGAGCTCATTTTTATTTAAAAATAACAATAATAATGAAAAAGAGTTTAAACAACATAATAAATATCGTGCATAAATATTAACACAAAGATATTCTTTATATAAATTGACGATTGTCTTTTCTAGAAATTTTACTTGACGACCACATTAGCATCGCTCCGTCAATCTTCCACGCATCCTCATGACCCGTTCTTATCTGAAAATATTGTAAGAGTGAGTATTTTGAAAACACTCAGTAAGAATACGTGCACATCCTTTTTCACATGATATAAATATAAAAATAGCATAACATACCAACATTTCTTAGGAATTTCTTAAGAATTCCCATATCCCGTAGGATTTAATTTCTTTTCTTTGACCTGACGGTCCATCCCGAAGGATTTAACATAGCATTCGACCCGAAGACCTCATAGTATCTCATGCCAGAATTTACATACATATCAAGGAATAAGAATTTACCACTTGCACCATACATTCTTACCCCAATTTGATATCCAAGAATTTACTTGAAACTGACTTTGTGAAAAGATATAAATATTATACTCTATTAAATTCTAAAAATATTAGTGGTGTGGAGTGTACAATATACTATTGTTGTAGAATATAATTTTCATCTCAAATACACCTATTTATATATTCCACACACGTAACTTAGGTAACATCAAAAGGCATTTCACGTTAATGGAATATTAATGGAGTTAAACCACCATAAGTGGACGTTTATGATTACGGTTACAAATTGAAAAGCCACCTGATCATTAATTGAGGATTAATGTAATTAAACAACTAGGATTTAATTGAAAATCAATTAAAGTGAACGTGATGGTTACGGTTATAAATTTGAAAGGACACCTCCACGTTTAATTAGAGTTAATGGCATGGTTATGGAATGTATTATAAATTTCTAAATCAATTAAAGTGGATGACATTACGTAACCATACAATGAAACTATTCATTTGGTTATTATTTTATATTATATGTGTATTAATATAATATTTGAGAATGATAATTTTCTTTCTATTAGAATAACTCGGGCATAACTAGCTCGAAATTACTTTTTCTTAAGCTCAAATTATATTGTTTAACACGAGCTACAAAATGAGTATAATATCAGTATATTTTCATCAACTTTAAAAATACTTAAATATTCTATTCAAATAATTTTCTAAAAGTGCTCGTAACTCGTAAGCAAATAAATTATTTATACGAATACGCGAGTCGAGTCTACCACTTCAACTTTGGACTTTTAATATAATGACAAATCTTCACATTTTCATTTGCTAAATAATAAGTTCAGGTTCACATAGTAAAAAAATGCGGGGTGTTACATAGTGTACTTAACAACTGGTGAGAAAATCTCATTATAATCAATGCCTTCCTTCTGTATATAACCCTTAGCCACTAACCTTGCCTTAAATCTTAAGGGTTTCGAGCTACTAGTACCTTCCTTAACCTTAAAAATCCATTTGTAATAGACAATCGATTTATTCTTAGGCCTAGGTACTAGCTCCTAAGTCTGATTCTTCTTAAAGAACTCATCTCTTCTTTCATGCCCTAAGCCACTCTGTAGATTGATCACTACTCATCGCCTCTTCAAAGATTTTTGGCTCTCTATCGACTAGTTCTTCGTAACTAGCATGGCCGAAGCTAACTCAGACTTAAAACCGAACCTTCTAGGTTCTCTCGTTTGTCTCCACTCTCTATCCCTAACTAGGTTGTAATTAGCTAAGGGATTTTCTTTCTCTGAGTGTTTTTCTATCACTACTTCGTTACCGTTCTTCACCTCATGTTCCTAAACCTGAATCTCCACCTCATTAGGAGGAAGAGTAGTAGTAAAGGCAGGTGTACTAAGTTTTCCTATCCACCTTAAACTGATCTCTCTCTTCATCTGGTTTAGTTTCACTCATGGGTTCGTTTTTCCCTTTAATACACAGCATCTCATTCTCGTTAAATGTGACATCCCTCCTCTCAATGATCTTAACCCCCTTTTGACTTCTATCCCATAACCTATAGCCCTTAACACTCTCGAGATATCCTAGAAAGACACATTTTCTAGCTCTAGATTCCAGCTTTCCCTCACTCAAATCAGTACAGCCAAAAGTTCTAAACATAGAGTAATCATTCAGTTTACCCGACCATCTAGAGTGTCACCATTTAATGCAGCAGATGGAGTCAAATTAATCAAATAACAAGCAGTCAAAACAATATCATCCCAAAACGACTTAGGGACACTAGAACTTAACATCATCCAATGTACTTTATCAAGTATGGTCCTATTCATCATTTTCGTTACCCTGTTTTGCTGGAGAGTGTAAAGAACTGTCTTATGTCTAGTTATGTGATTTTCTTTACACATACTATCAAATTTTGTGTTTCAAAATTCTAGGCCGTTGTCTATCCTTAAAAATTTGATCTTCTTGCTAGTTTGGTTTTCCACTTGTCTTTCCAGCTATTAAAGTTATGAAAAGTCTCAGATTTATCTTTCAATAGAAAGACCCTCACTTTCTTAGTATAGTCATCGAAAATAGACAGGAAATAACTTTTCCCACCTAATGTGGGACTACTGGCAACACCCTACAGATCAGAATGCTCATATCCAAGCATGCCTTTAGCTTTATGAACACTCATGGAGAATGAAGTTTTATGATGCTTACCAAGCACACAGTAATTACAAAATGATAAATCTGACATAGAGTCATTGCCAAATGCACCTTTTTCATTAAGTATCTTAAGTCCCTTAATGCCTACGTGTCCAAGTCTATTATGCCGTGTGTGTGTGTGATCAATTTTGGCAGAAGAGATAAAGAAATTTAAACCTCTAATTACTTCCCTAGTAGTGATATAGATGTCGTTTTTCTTAGTTCCCTTAATAGAAACTAATGCACCCTTAATTATCTTTAGCATATCATTTCCAATTTTACCAGTGAAGTCATCCTTTTCAAGTCTCCCTACTAAGATCAAATTCTTAGACAATTCAGGAATATATCTAACATCCTTTAACGTGTACACAAAACCCGTGTCAAATTTTATATTTATGTCACCAATTCCAATAATAGTAGAGGCAAAGTTATCACACAGCACAACATGCCCAGCATTAGATTCATGCAAGTTATAAAACCAATTTTTTTCAGACGTCACAAGAAAAATGCACCAGAATCAAGTATCCACTCATGCATGGGAGAATTAACAGTTAGATTCAATTCGACAGTGTATGCAATGGGACTTGTAATCAAGTAGACCTCACCATTATCTATCTCAGCCATAGAGGATAACATATTTACCTCATCTCTCTCCTTAATCTTTAACGTACCCTTTTCCTTATGGCAATCCTTTATAAAATGCCTTGTGTTTTCACAGTCATAGCATTTTTTAGCCTTAGTTCTAGATTTTGACCTAGATCTACCCTTGCCCTTCTTTTTCCATTCATTACCACTCAACTCGCCACCACTTTGGTATCCATCATGACTATTTTGCCTAAATTGAATTCTACCCTGCATCATATGTAACTCACCGCTTCTCTTATCGTGTTTTTCAACTCTAATTTCCATCTCTTTACTCCTAAGGAAATCTATGACAATTTCAGGTGTCAACGTATCCCTACCATACTTAATGGCATTTTTAAATTCCTTATAAGAATTAGGAATCGCATTGAGTGAAATTATAGCCTTATAAATTTCAGACACATCCTCATCACAATTAACCATATCTTGCACCAATTTGTTAAACACATCCTAACCCTAGAATATGGAACTTAGCGAATCATGACTAATAAAATTATACAATTATTCAAATAATCAAATTCAATGCCGTGCAAATAAAGAAAATGAGAGAAAGGAAAAGAACTCAAGAATTTGGTGAAATCCTTAGCCCCATCCTTCCTTCAATGTCTCTCCTCCATCCCCTTTTGTTCCTCCCTTTTAACCGATTCTCCTTTTCCCATTTAAAACAGATTTCCCCCATATACGTTGCTAAAAATCTCGGCAGATTTTTCTTCTCAAAACAGATTTTCCCCATTATCGCTCTTAAAGTACGGATTTCTTAGCGGATTTTATTACCAAGCTTCCAATTGGATTTAAATGGCACCCCCTCACAAGAGTTTTAGTCCTCGTCTTCAGCTTTCCATCGTACCTGGGCTTGTTTTATTCTGACTTCTAGAACCCCCAGATACAGGTTGAAAATCGAAGTTCAGTCGGACTATAATGAATTCTGGACAGTTTGAAGTTCTCTGCTCTTACTAGGATTTGAACTTTTTAACATCAAAACTGGTTTCTAAACTCTCACAAAAGTTTTAGGCTTAGGTCTTATCTTTCCACCAAACCAAACAACACTTAAAACAGAGGTTTGTAGATGGGCAACTTACAAAAATACCTTTAAAATTAGAGGTGTTTTGAAAAATCATATGAAAAGTTTTTAGGAAGTAAAAAATACTGTGTAAAATGAAAAAAGTGACACGATGCCACTTTTTTTATAAAAATTGTCCCTTTTTTTTTTTTTTTTTTACAAACTCAAAAAAAGTGACATGAACACTAAAAAAGTGAGAAACATCAAAATAGCACTATCCATTTTGACAGCACCACTAATCACATTCTTAATGTAATCAGCATATCTATGACAATTCACGTGAGCGTAGTGGCGGTTTTTAACATAATCAACATGCGGATTGTTAATGTCCTAATTATGTTAGGACAATATAACA
This sequence comes from Olea europaea var. sylvestris, assembly GCF_002742605.1. Lineage (NCBI taxonomy): Eukaryota > Viridiplantae > Streptophyta > Magnoliopsida > Lamiales > Oleaceae > Olea > Olea europaea. Next base: position 3,881,426 of record NC_036257.1, on the reverse strand, counting down.
TATTATGTCACTTTTTATCTTCTTCAAAAAGTGACAAATATTTAAAAAAGTGACAAAAACTTAGAAGGTGACATAAAAACTCAAAAAAGTGTCATAATGTCACTTTTAAAAGTTTGGTGTCACTTTTTTATTAAAAAATGACATACAATCTCACTTTTATTAAAAAAAAAAATGATGTTTGCCATTGAAAGGGCGATAAAAATTTCAAGAAGTTGATTTAAAAAAAAGTAATGAACAATAAAAAAAGTGACAAAATTTCAAAAATAAGTGGCAAAATTTCAAAAAAGTGACAAATTAAAAAAGTGACGAACACTAAAAAAAGTGGCGAATTTAAAAAAGAGATAGAAACCAAGAAGGTGACAAACATTAAAAAGTGACGAAAATTCAAAAAAAAAGTGACGAATTCAAAAAAATGCAACCAAGTTTACAGTAAGCTCACAAGTCACAACTAATGAAAATTGATGACTAAACTAAGATGTAAATATAAAAAAATCATATAAACACTCATCACTATTAATCGAATAATTTTTTTTTGAGGTCTTCAAATCATAACATATCCACTCAAAAAACTATAATGAACAAAACCAACAAGCATCAAACTCCACACTAAATCATTCTTCTCACACAACTCATCAAAAACCCGCTTTGCTTCTGTGATTTCATAACAACTAGCATACAAGTACAACAAAGCACTCTCCACTGGCTCAAAAATCCTCATGTCCAGATTTCAAAACCAGCCCATGATCTGTTTTCCATTTGCCAATGACCATGAGCGTGCACAAACACCTAACAACGTTGAAATTGTGGTTTCATTCAACTTAACATTAGAGTGATGCATCAATGAAATCAAGTTCATCACTTCAGGATATCTATTCCATTTAGAATATCCAGTGATCATGGCATTCCAAGAAAACACAGTTCGCTGGAGCATTGTGTCGAACATGTTTTGAGCTTTTTCGAGTTGATATTTTTCGAGTTCGCTGGAAAACGATGTATAATATGTAGTCGTGAACAGTGACCCTGCATTATTTCACCTAACTATAAACCTACCTTTTTATTTCGAGTCCCTTAAACTGTTAAATAAATCTTCCAATGGAGGCGGAAATGAATCAATTCAGCAGCGCCAACTACTCTTTCTGTCTCGCTTCTCTAAATAATATTACTACAAGAACTGTGGAACCCAAAATTCCTTATTCTTTCCCGCTGGTTTTTCTCTGAAACTTGTATTGAAGAATTCGAGTTCGAATATGAATCTAAAAGAGGAACCAGGAAGATAATGAGTGGGATTTTGATGAAGGAAAGGTATAATCACATACGAAGACTGCAGAAAAATCACGTGGCAACTATAGGGAAATATGCGATCGACAGATGCTGTGAATTCATGCTGGCCAGGAAAGAAGGAAGACATGGCGAGGGTGGTTTTGAGCGTATTAATTACTGGAGTAAAGATTTTAATTAATTTTAGGGTAGAATTCTAATTTGATAATTTTGAAGGGTAGTGGACCTAATTTCCCCTTTGTAGATCCAATTAGAACCCAAATACCAAACAGAGCAGCCCAATTAAAATTGCTTTCCATGCGTAATCTGAATCCTGCTTCGTCACATCAGCCCAATTTCAACCTACTTCAATTGTTACACACTTGCAAAATACGAAGAATTTCAAAGAATTAAATAAATATAAAAGATGCCTAAAATTCTAGAAAAGTAATTTAAAAAACATATCAGACACTTGTATCCAAACAGTTAGGACTAAAAAGGTGTGAAATAAATTCCCACACATCAAATATGGGATCAAATTCTTTTTTGAAATGAGATCCTCGATAGTACTGATCAAGAAATCTGGTAGGTTCTACCGGCAATGAAATTTTCCATGATGCTTTTGATCAGTTGGACCTGATTGATAATACCAAGATTTTGTGTCCGCATTCAGAGGCATTAAGGATAATCATGACGTGTTCTCTCATGACTATACTTTAAAGCTTCATGAATCTTCAGCTTTAGCTGTTAAAAGTTTGGTGTCACTTTTTTATTAAAAAATGACATACAATCTCACTTTTATTAAAAAAAAAATGATGTTTGCCATTGAAAGGGCGATAAAAATTTCAAGAAGTTGACTTAATGTAAGCCTAAATTTCTATCTAAAACAGTATTGGATCGAGAAAAACGAAAAGTTATAGATCAGATGTATACCTCCAACTATTTATGTTGTTCCAGAAGCTCTCGTTTTATTTCAGGTACTAGTACTTCTAAGTTCTCTATACTTTTACAATGATGGTGCATAATTTGTATTTCGGTGGTGGAGCTTAGTGACCAAACCCATCTAATTATATAGCCAAAACCCCATCAAGTTGTGGCTTCAATTACCTTCCAATTAATGCTGATGTTGAAATTCCATAACTGTTAAAACTGAAGCAATGAATGTTGGACCATCAATTGCCCATGAATGTTTGCCCATTGAAAAACCGTTGAAGATCAGATCTATTACATTCTCCCACTTGGTCCATACACTCAATGTCTCAACTTATTCTCATCAATTGTTCTTATTAAGAAACAAACACATGAATCATAGTGATTCATCCTCCAATAACGAGTATTATCTTCGATGTATTACAATGTATTTAGTTCTTTAAGAATTATTTCTTATGTGGTAACAATAATTAATGAAAAGACCCTATATCTTATTATTGGTCCTACAAAAATGTATTTTCTTAAATAAATCAAAGTACGCATGAATATGAGAAAACATTACAATAAATAAGAGTTTAATACAAAAATTGTATATATCATTGCATAGTGGAACCAAGTCCAATTTTCCCTACATGATCCTTAAATTTCAATTGTGATATGCCTTTAATCAAAACATGTGCGATCATCAATTCAATGCTTACATGCTCAATGAACTATTTCTTTTCTGTAATACCTTCCTTTATAGCTAAATACTTAATGTCGATATATTTATTTTGATTATCACTATGTTTTCTTAGCCTTAAAGATAGCAGCCGAATTGTCGCGGTAAATTGTTAATGGCATAGAAATGAAATCTATAATTCTAAGCCTAGATATGAAAGTCTTGATCTATACACCATATGAAGTAGTATCAAAACGGGAAACGAACTTGGCTTCCATAATAGAAGTAGCAGTCTATGTTTGCTTAGTACTCCTCTATGATACGGCTCCACCAGTCATCATAAAATATACACTGATGTTAATTTGAGTAAATCAACGCAACCAACAAAGTTTGAATCTGAGTATACAAAGCTTTCAGATTATCTGTCCATATATACATAAGCATTTAATTTTTGGTTCCCTGAAGTACGTGATTACTTTTGTTGGTGTCTCTAATAGTCCATAACTGGATTACTCTTAAATTGTCCTTACATTCCTATAACAAATGCAATAACAGGCATTGCGTAGACCTAAGCATACATCGGGCTTCTGATAGCGGAAGTACATGGAATGTTCTTCATTATTTCCCTTTCTAGATCATTTCTCGAACATTGGTTCAAATTGAACCTATCATCCTTCACAATAGATTTATTCAAAAAATGCTCAATTTTCTCCCCATGTCGGCAACATTCACCAATTTTTCGGAACAAATGAACCCCAAATGAAATATAAAACTAGCAATAAGAAGATTGAACTAAGAAAAGAGTGATGACTGAACAAGTGTAATTTTTTTTTATTCTAGCATCCTCTTCGACAAATTCAGAGAGAAGAGGAACTCATTGTTACTCTTTGCATCTAAAGAGGAGCATTTGACAAAAATTAAATTAGCCAAATGCACAAAAATGGAGCAAGAAATAAGAAGAGAAATATATGGGGCCATCATTTAACCTCTGCAAATAAATCCAAAGGGTCATACCCCCTTTTGGTAAGCTGCCCCTTTTAGGTAAGCATATTGAGTATGCTCAATTTCTAGTGTCCGACAAGAAGAGGAAGGGAGCACGACAGTCAAGTCTCACAAAACGAAGAAAATAAGGTTCATTGGGTGTTTGTCGGAATGTCTTGACCAAAATTTTGTCTCCAAGCTCCAAATATAATCGTTGAGTTAATATTGATGCAATGCCCCACCGTTATGTAAATCTCCAGTGACTATTAGTACCGAACAATACAAGGAAACGACGGTGAGTGGATTGGCTTTTGTACACATTAAGCATGCACCGATCTAGTGGTGGGCTGCACTTGGCTATAACCCACTGCTGCCCAGGTCCAAAAAAAAAAATTAAATAAATAAATAAATAATTGTTTGAATTGTAATCTATTAGCCCACAAACAATCAATTTCAATGGGCTAGCCCACCTCAAATGACTTTTTTATTTTAATTTTAGGCCCACTTATTTGTAATCAATAGATTCAACACCATTGTCCCATTTCTTCATATTTTTCTTCACGTATAATCCCGTTCCTTTGGCCTTTGCAAAACCAATTGAAATAATTCCCAAAAATCAAAATCTTCCAACCCTAAGTCTTTTCATCCGTGACCCACCCGTAGCCACCAACATGGATAGTTGAACCATCGACTATCGACCACCAACCATCGTTATCGCTGACGCCAACTGCCTGGTCTGCCGACTTGGGTTAGGGATCTAGGGTAAGTAATTTACCCATTTCCCCCCAATTGGCGAAAAAGAAATTCTTTCAACTTTCAACTCTGGGGCTTGTTTTTGTAATTCAGAAAATGGGTTATTATCTTTTGGGATTTTTTTTTTTTTGGTTTAATTGTAAGTACCGTGTCTATGCTATTTGCTAAGAAGAGGGTCCAATACTCCAAAGGCTTTGAACTAGTTGAGGAGGTTCAATGTTGGTTCACTGACTTTGGTTGAAAATCTCATTTCATACCAAATAGTAAATTGGAATTGGAAATTTGGAAAGTTATCTATTGGTAATTATTAATTAAACAAAGATAATGTACTGGTAACAAAGCCGTTAAGCTATCTACTGTGCAATTGTGTAATTTGTGTTAATGGTTTATGGTTATGATTTTATCAATTTATGTTCATGCCTTTATGGGATATTGAAGAATTTTGACTTTTATGCTTTTAGATGAATTTTATGATGTAAAATATCGCCAGGTACAATTACAGTAGGTAACTTATATAATGAATTTCCTTTTATTATATATAAATTTTATTCGTAAATAAAGTTTTAAAATTTTTTGCCCCCCCCCCATAGCATTAATTTCTGGCTCCGCTCCTAAGATTAAGTATTAATTTGGACGGAGACAAATCGATATGGATTTTCTAGTCCGACCGTTGGCGGACTCTTCTCCTGAGATGTATAGGCTTTTCACAGCAATATGTCATTTTGCTAGCCCCCTAAAAAGTTTCACAATTCATCTATCTGCTACTTACCTCATTTCTCAGCTAGTTCATCTAGTAGCATGATGTTCTCTTTGCAAATTTTAGCTCAATTTATTCGCAAACTATGGACTTCCTTTGGACTTTTCTTTTGGGTCATATCAAATTGGACCCAAATATTTATTTTCTCTTGGCCCATGTTTCTTCTAATTATCTTAAAGTATTTGGGCTTGTGGGTTATTTCAATTTGATTGGCATTAGTTTATGTGGAAATTACAGGGAGGGAAGTATTTAAAGATTGTATTGCAAAAATAAAGTTTAATGTTTACTTATTCAAAAATCAGGTAGTAATTCAACTTTTTAATATTAATGATAATTATATAAAATTAAATTAATCTATCAACCCACCCAACCCACCAACACTATCAATCCCTCATTTTCCTCTCTTCTCTGTCTTTACTCCCAAATCCAGACGCCAACCACACCCCAAAACTTGTTCTCAGACTTCGTTGTCTGATCATGAATATATCTTGGCTCATTTTTATCGTATCAGCCACGCTCAAAGCAAAGTGAAGCTTTCTAAAATGGCACCCACTTTTTATTCTCTATTATCTCCTCTCTCTCTCTCTCTTCACTTGTCAGTCCCATTCCTGCTACGCGCAGCAGTGCAGCAAAGGGAGATTTCTATTTAAGTCGTTTTCCTAGAGTCAGAGTCGTTCATTGGGATAAATATCGCCCCAAGTAGCGGACAACCTCTTGTCAGTGCCGACTGCAAAGTTTCTGTAATCAATGGCAATCGAGAAGGTTTCATTGAGACAATTAGAACCTCCATCCTCTGGGAGCTTTATACTAGCAATCTGAGCTATGTGGGTTTCAATTTTGGGATGTCAACAGTTGAGGTGACTGGTGATAGTTGTGGTGATTGGTGATAGTGGTGGTGAGTGTTTCCTATTTTGTGTGTCTATTATTTGTCTTGTTTGGATGTCATGTTTGCTATGGCGGTTTGTTGTGGGGGGTATCCTAATTCGATGCACTTTGGGTGTGTTGGCGGTAACGGTGGTGATGGTTGCAGTGCTAGTAGTGGTTATGCTGCTGGATTTTTGTTGCATTGAGGTTGAGGTTGTACAAAGACTATCTGTGACAAATAAATTGAATTATTTTGTGATCTATAAATAATATGTGATCAATAAAATAGATAATTTAGATTGATAAATAATGTGTCCTTAAAAAAATGTGATATTGTGATTAAATTTGTAATCGTGACTTACTATTTGTTCACAGGTTAAAGAACAAATCAATGTCCACATGTCACAGATCAGTGATTCATGTTTTCTAGTCACATGTTACAGTTCACAGGTCACACTTCGCAATTCATATAGTATAGGTGACAGATTAATGTCAACAGGTCACATATCAAAATTAACTGATCACAAATCAAATGTCACAGATCAAATATAACTAGTCACATATCACTAATTTATGTTCACAGGTCACATATCATATTTCACAAATCATATTGTATAAGTCACAGATGAAAATTAACTGGTCACGTATCATAGTCATATGTGTTTTGTGTACTGATAACAGGTCACAGATTTGAGTTCATGGGTTACAGCTCATATGTTATAGGTTACATATAATGGTTCACATGTTACAAGTCATATTGAATATGTAATAAATTAACGTCCATTGATTACAGATCCAATAGAACTGATCACAGACCAGTAGATCGATATCACAGTTTATAGATTGCATATAACAGGTCATAAATCCAAGAAAACTGGTCACGTGCTATTGATTTCTCGATCGTTGACTTCAAAAATTCTGATACACAATACCGACAACTTCTAATTTGTGATTGGAAACGTCCGACAAGTTTCAATTAACCAGATTCTGAAGGTGAGAATTGAAGTTATTTGCTCTGATGAGTTCTCTGTAAATATTTTTTTTTCGGTTCGATCTTTTAGTACACAATGCCAACTACTTTCAACTTGTGACTTTAATCGTCCTTCAGATTTCAATTAACCAAATTTTGAAGTTGAGAATTGAAGCTATTTGCTCCAAGAGAACTTTATAGATTCTATCTTTGTTCAATCTTCTGATAGCTTTCAATTTGTGATTACAATAGTTTGATAATTTTCGAATAATCAGATTCTGGCGATGGTAATTTGATCCAAAAAGGTCTCTGTTGCTTTTCTACTATGCTCGGTCTTCCAGATTTGTTGTTTTGTAGGATATAGTAATTGAAAGCATTATTTTAGGATCTATATTTGTTAGAATTTATTTATATAATATTTATTAATTACCACCTAGGTTTTGAACTTTTAAATCTTTTCTCTTAAAACTGAATTAGGGTATAGTTAAGGCCTGAGTTATATATTGTTCCCTTACTTTATTCTTTTTGGGCCATTATAAAGCTAGAAATTCATGAGCTTGGTAATTCTAATTGCATAAAATTCAATTGCAATATAATTTGCAAACCAAGGTCATTCAAGGTAATGCAACTTTGATTAAACTTTCTAATTCCAAGCTAATGGATGCATTTGGGCAAATTAATTCACAATGTTGCTAGCCACAAACTCGAAAAAGTCAAATTTTGGGTGGCTTCGAAATTGTTTAGATTTTGTTGCATGAAGGAATAGTTTGCAAAATTGCTAAAAAATTGATATCAAAAGTGGTTGCGCACGGCCTATTCAATAGAATGCATTGGAGTTGATTTCTTATTTGATTATGCATCAAGTTGGCAGTACTCCATACTTTATTATTGTCAGTTACCTATACTTGTGAAGAGAGTGCTGAATTAATTTATGAGGCAGACGCCAGAAAATTATGCTGTGAATTGCTACAAATTGTCCTACTTGAGATTAAAAATTTTTAAGTATTGAGGTTTACAAATTCTATTGAAAGTAAATACCCAATATGTGCAACAATGGCTCGAACAAATGCCAAATCGCTTCATTGAATGCAATGCTTGCTTGTGGATTTTCAATTGTAAGATGTGGCATCTTGAAGTCCTCGTTTGTTGAATATAAAAAGAGGCGAAAGCCAGACGTACTTGCCTTGCAAAAGTAGCCTTTCTTGGCCTCATACACAAGATGTTTATTTCTTGCCTCGGAAGATGTTTATTTCTCTCCTCGCCAAGAGCCTTTCCTAGCCTCAAATGAGATATGTTTATTAGTCACCTTGCAGAAATTCATTCTCCATCTCGCGAGATGCTTATTCCTGGCTTCGCGCTATCGTCGAGCCTAACTTAAGACCTTGTCATTTCCTGGCCAATTTATAAGATTCCAATAGTTTGAGAGCTATTCGTGAGATATCTATTCCCCACCTCGCTAGATGCTTAATTCTGGCTTTGTAAGATGCTTATGCCTAATCTCTTAATATCATCAAGCCTAACTATAAGAGCTTGTCATTCCAAGGCCAATTTATAAAACTCCTATAGGTCGAGAGCTATTCGCTATCCTCACCTCGCCAGATACTTATTCTTGGCTATGCAAGATGCTTATTTCGTGTCTCTCACTATCATCGAGCCTAGCTGTAAGATGTTTTCATTCCAAGGCCAGATTATAAAACTCCAATAGTTCAAGGGATATTTCGGGGGATATTTATTCTTGGCTTCACCAAATGCTTGTTTCTGGCTTTGCAAGACTTTATTTCTCACGTCTTACTATCATCTAGCTTCGTTATAAGACCTCATCATTTTGAGACTAGCTTATAAAACTCTGATTATTCGAGACAATCTATCAGCTCAACATTCATTCATCAATTTGTGAGATGCTTCATTGTATGAGTTATTACATTATAGAAGCATTTGCATTCAAATGAGATCATTGTACCTCTACATCAGTTTATCACAAGCAACTTATATACTCAAACCCACGTCTCTGCATTAGCAATATCTTTGCTACATTTATCTTCAAAAGCTCATCATGACTCTATATCGACTATATCTACCTATCTTTTAGAGCTTTGCTTCTGCTTTAGTTATGCTACAACTACTTATTTTCAAAGAACTTATATTATTTAATGCTTCATAAGGTGAGGGGTGGGCCCCCTTAATGCTTATGAAGATGAAGCCTTCCATAGCTGGATCAAACACCATGAGAAAGCTCTTCCATAGAAGAGCTATCCCCCTTATAAGTAAATAAAACCGACTCAATAAGGTCAAGTGTGATGCCTCCTACAAGGAGACACACCTTGCTGCCTTAGAAGTTAATCCCTTTCATTGCTGGATGAAACACCATGGAGGAAGTCTTTAATATAGATGCACCACCCCTATGTAAAGATGTCAGCTTATCATAGCTACTTATATTTAGAGAGTTGTCTCTACTACTTATATTTATAACATCACCTCTACATCAGCTTATCATAGGTGCTTACATATAAAGCATTGCCTCTACTGCTTACATTCATAGCATCGTATCTACATCAGCTTATCACAGCTGCTTACATCCAAAGCATTACCTGTACTACTTATATTCAAAGCATCGCCTCTATATCAGCTTATCACATATGCTTACATTTAGAGCATCACCTATGCTATTTACATTCAGAGCATTGCCTCTACATCAACTTATTACAATTGCTTATACATTCAAAGTTAGGCTCTACATTAGTATCAGTACGGTTGTGTATATTCAGTTTAGAGTCTCACATCTTCATCAATTTTACCGCAGCAGCTTACTTTATCAACTTATCATAGCTGCTTATATATTTTGAGCATTGCCTCTACATCAGTTTTACCACAACTTCTTATATTTAGAGGTTTGCCTCTGCATCAGTTTTATCACACCTTCTTATATTTAGAGTTTCGCTTTTGTGTCAACTTCATCACAACAACTTATATTCAAAGCCTCGTCTCTATCAAAAAATCCATGCATTATATGAATATCCACACTTGGATTTGGGAAACTATTGTGATAGTAGTATCTTAGTATAATTACGTATTACTACTAACATATACATTATATTATTGCTTCCAAGTACGTATGCCACATCATTTACTAGCATGTCATGACATTATTTTCATTACAGCGAGTGCGTATTCCGCGTTATATATAACTTCATTTTATTATCGACAGCATATTATCTACTATGATGCATGATAGGCTCTTGCATATTCGATCTTAGAGAAGTTTAATTTGATATTATTCATGTTATCGCCATTAGTATTTGGAAGGGTCAAATGGACCCTAAATTTATTTTGTATATGTGCAGTAATATATTGTAGTGTATTACAGGTTGGTATAGTTCATATTGCAGGGAAGATGCTGCTGAAATTTTGATAAATTAAATACGACATCTTTCAAGGAAACCTGTAAGTCCTCGCTTATTCAGGCTCGTACAAATATTTTTGAGGCATTTCATAAGTCCTTGTTTATTGGATCGACTTATATTCTTGAGGCAATTCGTAAGTCCTTGCATATTTGGGATCTATGCCTATAAAACATTTTCGAGGCATTTCGTAAGTCCTCGTTTATTGGAGCTGCTTATATTTTTTGAGGCAATCTGTAAAACCTCGCCTACTTGATAGCTTGTATTCAAAGTCAGACCAACACATGAATGTACGACTTAGAGTTGAAGGACCATTATTACATCTATATATTATGTTATATACAAATGATGGATGGGGACCCATGTATGCCAACATGGTATCGACATTCAATTGATTGAATTCTGCAATCGTAACTTGGGTTTGGACTCGGTCCATTAACACAATCGACTCATTTGCATTCTCCTATATATACGTGACTTCACTTCACAAAAAGTTAAGAATTTCAAACCCTAGCCAAATTTCATCTCTCTCTTGCACTCACTTTATTTCTCGTCCTTCGTTGACTTGAATGTTGGAGTACAAACATTCACTAATCATTTTTCTCAACCGACGTCCTTTGCCTCGTAACGAGGTGTTTAATGTCTAGGTGATGTCCACGGGATGGAAAGTGGCGGTGATTCTGTTGGCCTATTTTTTGTGGTCAATAGTAACATTGTAGGTATAATTTTTTTGAGAAAATTAATCAAAATCATGATTTTAAGATGTAATTAACGTTAATTAGATCATTAAGAGTTTTCTTTAAATAAAAATAGAAGTTAATTAGATGTAAAATATATTTTTTAATATTTTTAAAACTATATTATAAAATAATAAAAGTTTAGTATCCCGATTTTAAAGATTAATACCATTTTTAATGGATTTCAAAACGTAAAAGAGAGAATTAGAGTATTGACAATTAGATTCAATTACTTCGTTCTGAACACAACAATGAAGTATCCTATTATTATTCAAACTCAAGTGCCACGATTTTAATAAAATCACAGGTGTATATATATATATATATATATATTAGAGTCACAAAATCACAAGAGTTTAGCCAAATAACAACAAAACATAGATGTCACAACTATGAACTACGAGGCATACTAGATTAACGTTCAACTCCGAAAGTCTTTTTCTTGACGAGAGAAAATGTCACAGGCCGTTATTTAAATTTTGTTAAGTATTCTCATTTATTTGTTCTTTAAATTCGTCCAAAAGGTGGCATATTCTAGGATTTTCATAATTGAGTATTGTGGCCAATTTTTCAAATCTGTAACGTTGTGGTTATAATTTTTTCTTTTTTAATTAAGCAAAATGTGTTGTAAATTTATGGAGTAATTATTGTTGACTATTTAGTCTTGTTAGGATACTTAAATAAGCCTTACTCACTCTAGGAAAATGTACTATATTCTAATTGTAAATCTCATTAAAACCGTATATGTAGAGGTTATTGTTATAATGAAATAAATACTTGAGTTTTGAGTCTGTATACTTTTCTCTTTTTATCTCTCTTCTTATTCTTTATTTCTCTGTAATTTTATAACATGTTATCAATACGAAATAGCTTACCCAAAATATAGAGAAAATTTTAAAATCTATGGTATAGAATATTCATAGAATTTGGAGAACTTGAATAGCTGTGAATAAATGTTAATATATTAGGGTCATGATTATTATGAAATTTTGACAAAAACTTCACAACTCATTATTCTTGAAATTCAATGGTTAAAATCAAAATCCAATTGTACATTCATACGAAATCTCTAGATGAACAATATAGAATTTTGTATATGCTGTAAGATCGTAATTTTGGAGAACAAAATAATACGAAAATTTCCGTTTTTAAAGAATTTGAGAATACTCAAAGTTATCTGAATCTATCAAATTCAAGTATTAAATCCACCACATCACTATCTTCCTATTTAAATTCTTTCATATTGTGTTGTTATTCTCAAAGAAGAAGAACTTTATATTCAATCGATAGTCCAAGAGAATGTGGTATTGCTGCTTATGAAGAGCGCAACTTTAAATATATTACTCAAAAAAATAGAACAAACTTTTAATATTTATATTCCAAAACAATATTGTATTGTTTATAAAAAATGAAAAATAAAAATTATTATTCTTGAAGAGTATATATGGCGTAGCGTTCATGAAAAAAAAAACAAATTAAACAACTCAATATAGAGTTGTAAGTTTCGAAGAAAAAATAACTTTCTGTTTTATATATATTCAAGAATATTAATTACCATTCCCAAAGAGCATTACATTGTGTGTTTCAATATTCTCAAAGAATATTATAATTTTACTTCAGAAGAAGCATAAGCCTCGATATATTAATAAGATTTAAAATGGATCATCGGATGGCTCCTTATCAAATAATGCAACTACACACAATTCTTCTAGATAAAAAGCACTTAAAATTAACATTTGCAAAACCTAATGCTAATCCGATACAATGTGTATTGAATATAATTGAAGAATCCAGAAGAACTAGTATTATCTTACCGAACAATACAAAGTATATATTGAGATGTACTTTATTTTAGTAATTTCAAAAAGAATTTGCGTAGTTTATATTCTTTGCGACGTTGCAAGAAAATAATATTGAATATATTTGCATAATTTCTTTTGTTTTTTGCTAGAAGAATATAAAAGAAAAACTAGAGGCACTTGCCTCTAGAGTGTATTATACGTTCATAAAAAAGATTGAATCAAGCACTATCACAAGCTCAAAGTTCATTTCCCAAATTTTTTTTATACGTGGCACGATCAACTTGATCACTTAAGAGCAATAGTGATGCTCAAAATAATAAACAACTCACATGAATATCCCCTAAAAATATATAAGATTCTTTACCTAATAATTATTCATGTGCTACTTATTCTTAAGGCAATTTAGTCAATAAACATTCAACTACAAAGACCAATGTTAAATCTCTAACTTTCTCTGAAAAAAATTATGAAGATACATGTGGGTCAATACACCCACAATGTGGATCATTTTGTTATTTTATGATTTTAGTTGATTCTTTTACTAGATGGTCCCATATCTACCTACTTTCAACTAAGAATGTAAATTTTGCTTGACTAAGCTCAATTTCCCAATTACTCAATCAAGATATTTCATCTTGATAATTCTGATGAATTTAGATTGCAAGCATTTAATGAGCACTGCCTGGTAATTGAGATTGCTATTGAGCACTCTATTGTTCATATCCATACACAAAATGATTTAGCTATGTCATTTATTAAATGCTTATAACTTATCGCCACACCATTATTTATGAAAACATAACTCCCAACTTCTATTTGGAGTTATGTCATATTACATGTTGCATCGTTAGTGTGTATAAGGTGAATTGCTTATTATCTATACTTCTTTGCAACTTGCATTTTTTCAAAACCTAATATTTCTCACATATTAGCCTTTTGTTGTGTTGTCAAAGTCTGTATTTCAACTCCGCAATGTACTAAAAAGGGTCACCAAAGAAGACTTAGAATTTATGTTGATTTTGATTCAACATCCATTATTCTTACCTTAAACCTTTAATGGGTAATTTATTTACTGTGCATTTTGCATATTGTCATTTTAAGGAACACACTTTTCCAACTTTAGGAAAGGCAAAAATATATACCAAAAAATAATTTCCTCGAATGAAATAACCATATATCACTTGATTCGTGTAGGAATCAATACGAGCAAGGAATTGAAAAAATCATCTCTAGAAAAGAGTTACAAATCAACTAAGTTTATTTGTTAACTGAAGGAAAGTGATTAAGTCATATGTAACGGCACAAAATACTACCCAAAAAAAAATAATAATAATAAAAGTTTGATGTCCCTTTAGGTAAACCTGCTATATTTAACAAATCTCAAATGCACTAGAAGTATGATCAACCAGTTGGTACCAAAGATTCTGTACCTAGAAGAGAAAAGTACAAGAAATAAAAACCAAAAACTTTATAAGAAACTATATTAAAAAATATTAATCAATTAAATATTGAAAAAAATGATACATGTCTAACCACAAATGTCTGAAGTACTAAATTTTCAACAAAATTATTGGTTATATCACGAATTATGGGGAATAATAATATTGTAATAAGTACTATTTTCGCTTTTAATGTGAATCTTCAAGATATTTAAAATGAGGATCCCTAACCAAAATCTATTAAAGAGTGTCAACATAGAAATGATCAGCCAAGATGGACACAAGTCACACAGGCAGAGTTGATTTCTTTAGAGAGATGAAAACTATTTGTACGTGTAGTTCGAACGCCATAATCCCTATAAGATGCAAATGGGATTTAGTAAGGAAAAAGTGAAAAAAAAATGAAATTATAAGATACAAAGCCCGACTCATTGCCTATGGTTTCTTACAAAGACTTACGATCAATTGTGAGATTACATATTGATGATTATAAAAACGACGATGTATACCCATATGTTTTCATAAAGAAAACGATTTCGATTTACTACTATGACAATTTATACTGATTATTAAAATTCATTGGAACTTCTAAACAGCTCAACAAAAATGCAGATTACTTAAAAACGAATTTGAAATGAAAGATTTCGAAAAACCAAATTTTTTCTAATGTTATTTATTGAACATTTCCAAAAAAAAGATTATTTCTTTATCAATCTTCATATACAGAAAAAATTTTTAAAACATTTTTATATGAATAAAGCATATTCATTGGCATCAGCTGTAGTTGTCCTATCACTTGATGAGGAAAAATATACATTTCATCCACTTGAAAATGGAGAAAATATTCTTGGCCTTGAAGCATCATACCTTATTGCAATTAGAGCATTAACATATGTTGCGAATTATACTCGACCGATATAACTTTTTCTTTAAATATCCTCGCATGATATATCTCTATACTAACTACTCAAAGGCAATGGAATGGTGTTAAAAATATTTTCTTTACCTATGGGTTACTATTAATATGGGATTATTTTATTCTAAAACACCAAGATCTTCTTTAGTGGAATATGAATATACAAGTTATCTATCTGATCTACATAAAGCTAAATTACAAATAGGATGCATGGTTTGACATGGAGAAACAACTATATCAAATACGGAAAACTGTGAAGAAAATATTGACAGCAATATCTGCAAATCATTTTAAAACTATTACAATCCATAAAGCAAGTATATAATAAATATTGTTGACCAAAAATTATATCTAAGCAACGTGATAATGCATACTGTATTGTACAACTTAAATAAAGCTATATCAAAGGGTGTAACGACCGAGCCTCTATGCTCAAATCGTTATTAGAAAATGCACGTTTTTTAACGACTTGACCACTATGCCCAACCCGTTAACTTATGTACATTCAAACACATGACCTTCACTTAAGAAAGATTTAAATTGAATCCTAGTACTAATTAGACAACTCACACAATTAGTACTAGGATTCAACTTAAGTCTATCTTAAGGGAAGGTCGTATGTTTGAATCTTAGAAAATGCAACAAAAAACCATGAGGGAGAAGAGAGTACACGCTCTTCAAAAGTGGATAGTACATAAATTAACGATTTGAGCATAGAAGCTGAATCATTACAAAGGGGATACACATGAGCTTCAAAAGAGTGGCAACATCGATAACAAATTCGCTCGTGCGATAATGTAACTAATTATCCATAAAAGCATTGTAGACATTCGTAGTCAAGAAATTGGTACACGAGATTTGAATGCATTAGCTCAAAAATCTTTACTGATTAACATCACGAGAAGTACATGTACTCTTTTTCGAAGGTCTAAATTTTATCCCACTAGATTTTCATGACAATGTTCCAAGTTTTAATAATTTATTGTAACCCTTTTTCATGTTTGGATTTTTATTCCATTAGTTTTTGTCAAACAAAGTTTTTAACAAACACTTATTATGTAAATTGCTATCAAAGATGGAGTAATATAAATTTATGGGATAGTTATTGTTGACTATTTAGTTTTACCAGGATAGGTAAATAATCACTCTAAAAGAATGTATGATTGTATGCTATTCAAATTGTAACTTCTAATGTAATACTATATATATCGGTTATTGTTATAATGAATTATACACTTGAGTTTTGACTTTCTCTACTTTATGTCATATTCGGTCTCCTTGTTCATGTACTTCTCTATTGGTTTATAACAAAATCATGCTTTTAATACTTAATTATTGTTAGTTAGACTACTACAATTTTTCATTAAAAAAAATAGTGTTAATTATATATTAAATGTATATTTTTAACATTTTTAAAACTATATTATGAAATAAGATAAGTTTAGTAAGTTAACCCAAAATTGAAGTTAATTCATAACCTTAAACAGTTTTTAAAATCACAAAAGAAATAATGAAATTATTAACAATTAGATTTAATTATTTTATTCACATGTTCTAAATCAAGCCTTCAGATATGAAATTAGGTCAAAATTCTTGCACGAAATCATAATTTTCAAATATATATCTATTTGGTTACACTCAAAAAGGAAATCAAATGCTCTTTTTCCACTTGAAAATCTCACAGAAACACACAGATACATATATATACACGAATGATGACTCCTTTTGTACTTGTAAGCAAGTGACTTCCCCAAAAGAAGATAAAACCCACCAAGGGCATCTTACAAAAGAGTGACACATGTGTATGAATAATCATATATGTCCGAATTTGAATGCTAATTACCATCTTTAGTGGACTTGAAAATCCAGAGAAAATAAGATTATTAACAATTAGATTCAATGATTTCATTCTCATGTTAAAATGAAGGCTTTAGCGTTTTCAAAAAGACATGTTTTAGACACATTCAAAGCGAAATGTAGCCAGTAAGTAGTATCATATATATATGAATGAATGTCACAGATACAAAACCTTATATGTCCGATTTGAAGGTTAATTACCATCTATAAAGGACTTCAAAATCACAAAATCTTGAGAAACAAAATAAGATTTTCAGAAATTAAATTCAATGATTTCACTATCATGTTCTAAATGAAATGTTTAGCCTTGAAATTAGGCTAAATTCTTGCATGAAGTGACAATTTCAGAAGAAACATATTTCAGGGTCACATTCAAACAGATATGAAGCCACAAAATAGTGTTGCATATTTGTGTATGATTGTCATAGACACATAATCTTATACGATATAATCATACAACATAGTATGTCACATTCACTTGACATATTACAAATGTATTATGTCACAATCATAGTGCATATATGTCACAATCATACAACGTATTAAGTTACAGTCATATTCACAATTTTTACAAAAAATGCCTGAAAAATATGGTGGTTGATGCCTTTGATCTGAACAAGCGTTTATGAACTATTGTTTTACTTTTGTGCTTCACCAATAGAGCTGTGGACAAGAAGGAAACAATTTATCACCCTCATTCCATTTTCCTCTTTGATGTTTCCTTTCATCGAAACAACGTGACATTGATACTTCATCTCAAATTTTCATCATTGTTTAATCCATTTCACTCATTTTCTTTGGCTTTTTATTTTTCTCACGTGCGTATTACTCTGGTGGTTTTGAAATGAATTTTCACAAACAGCACCAAAGTATTGTACTCAAAAAATAAATTGTATTTCTTTAAACTAGTTCTGTAATTTTTTTCACTGAATTTCTTTAGAGTATTTTCCTCTTTAATGTCTTATATTCGAATCCAACCCCTTTTTTTCGTTGTGTACTAGTCTATTTAGAAGAGGGTGATCATAGACACTTTAGTCATTTTCTTGAATTAACAATTTTAATTATTTTGTTTGAAAATATGATTACGTTTCCATTCCAAAGTTTATTGATATTTGTATTTTTGTGACATTAGTTCATGAACACTGTGTTTTTGCATAAACTCATGTTGCAGTAACATTCACTAAAAAAAAAAGGTACAGCGACCAACTTTTTTGGTCACTAAAGCTTACTTTTTGGTCGTTGAAGTGCTTTTGCAACCAGATAACTATGGTCGCTGGCTGGTCGGTAATAGACCGTTGATGAAGCTTTCCAATGACCAATATAGTATGGTCGCTGCATATATGTCTTCCATCATATGTGGTTGCTGGAAAGGTGAAAAATGGGTTTGATGTGGTCGCTGCATATATATCTTCTAACAACTAATACAAAGTGCTCGCTGCATATATATCTTCCAGCGACCAACAGTTGTGGTCGCTACATATATGTCTTCCAGCGATCGAACTTTGGTCAGTGAAGGGTATCTATTTGGGTTAATTTACTCCCTTTTGCAACCAATCCTTGGTTGGTGAAGATTAATATCTATATTTTAATAGCCAATATTTATTGTTCCCTCTAATATTTTGTCTATAGTTTCAATTTTCAACCACCACAACCACAAAGACAAAGTTGAAATTTGTAATTTTGATAATCAGAAAAAATTAACAAGAAAAATGTTGCTAAACAAATTAGATTGCATTGCCCATATAACAAGTACTAATAGTCGATACAGAACCCAAAATGTTTAATATTTTATCACAAAAAAATATTCAACCTAGATTGAGTTGTTGACCTATTTACAACAAATTGAGCAAAAGGCATTGAGACGTGAATGTATAATTGATTAGAGTGTTGTCCTTTCCCACATAGAGTTGGGCTTCAATTGTTGCAGTTTGGATGACTAACAAGTGGCACGTGCTTCGACTTTCTTTTTTGTTAACAAAATATCGACTCTCATTTTGTAACACCAAATCAAACAGTAAAATTCTCCTGACCATATAAATACACAACTACCAAGCAGGTACTATATCAAAAATGATGACACAAGGGACATTTTCAACAAGTAAAACAAGATATAAGTTCAGTAGTGAAGAGGTTCATAAGAAATATAAGACTTTCATCAATCATGTTGGATGGCCAATGGACCACATAACCAATCATAACTAGCCAATAAAGTATCAAGTAGCTTGAAAAAGTATCTTGTGTTACTTGAAGAGGAGCTTCATTCCACACCATTTCCATTAGATTCTATTTGTTGTTATCATTGTATATTCTACAAATAACCCAATAGTTAAACTACAAGAAATGAAGAGAACTGAATATGACATCAATACATGAAATTAGAACAACTAATTGGGAAATTTTGCAGTAGATACCTCAAATCTTTGAAAAATAATTGCCCAAGATTCCATATTACCACCAGAGAAGAGAAGATGAAGGTCGTAACCTAGATAATGAGAAAGAGAGGGACACGGAAGGGGCGAGAGATGAAATAGGGTTATGGATTTGGAAATAAGGTAAGAGGGAAATGAAATATTTGAGTGGATAAGAGGGGAAAAAAAGAGTTAGAAGCAAAAGTGGAAAAAAAAATTAAATAATAATAATAATTTAGTAGGAAATGAATATTAAAATTGAATGTGTCATTAGTTGTATTTATGTAGTGTTTCATAAATGTTAAAAAATTTTAATTATATTACATGACCGAATCGGACCAAACCAAATCAAACCTGAATGGTTCCATAATTATATTTGAACTGACAGTTCTATTTACTAAATACCCGAATAATTTTTGTTCTGTTCGATTCTCTTTAAAACCTAACCTTACCTGATCACACCCAGGCCTCATAATTGAAACCATCGAAAGATCCAATGACAAAATATGGTCGTGATCAAATTGTTTTGAGATCTTTGTGGTACAGTTTGGATTACAATTAACCCAAATCGACTAAGTCGGTTTTGAGTAAGTATTGACCATGACTCTTAATAACAATTGTGTGGATCATGGAATTGATCATAAAATTCTCATGTGTGGATCATCTACTTTGAAAATGTTGGCCGTAAAAATATTGACATTGCTTATATAATACTAATTGAGAGTGACAAGTGTCACGTTAAAATTGATTGAGATGGTATTTATTACTTCTAGGATAGTTGCGGATTCATCCTACAAATTTTTTTTATTGTTAATTGATTTGAGCGAAGTCAAAATCAGTAATTGAAATCAAAAAAATCAATAACGAATTTGGTCGCTAAAGAATGTGAAAACATGGGACAAATTAGCGGAGTAATGGCTCCAAGTATTCCAGCGACCAATATATGGTCACTGACACCTAGTATTGATCAGTAACCACAAGCTTTGGTCGCTAATGAATGTAAAAAAGAATATAGAAAAAAAAAAGGGAAGGGGGAAAATTGCCCAATTGTCCCAGCGACCAAACTGGTGGTCGCTGGAACATGGCACTAACTAGCGATCACAGTGTGGTTGCTGAACTGTTTAAAAAAAGTTGAAAAATACGCAGAGAGGAATTGCGCCAAGTGTTCTAGTGACCAAAAATATCTTGTCGCTGAAACATACAACCAACGACCAACTGGTGGACACAGGAACATGGCTCCAACTAGCGACCAAAATGTGGTCGCTGGACAGTTAAAAAAATGAAAAACCACGCAAGGAGGAATTGTGCCAAATGTTCCAGTGACCAAGAATTTCGTGTCGCTGGAACCTAGTTACAGCTACCAACGAAGTGGTCGTGGGAACATGGCTCCAACCAACCACCAAAATGTAGTCATCGAACAATTTAAAATAATGAAAAAACACGCAGGGAGGAATTGCGACAAATGATCCAGGGACCAAGCATATTTGGTCGCCAAAACGTCCATCAGCGACCAGACTATGGTCACAAAATGTGCAGCGATCAATTATTCAGCGACCACCATTTGGTGGTTGCTAAAAACCATAACCAGCGACCACATAGTGGTTGCAGAAGAGTTCAAAAAAACAGTTCAATGTTAGCAGACCAACCCATTTTTGCCGATCATTCTATGGTCAGTAATAGTGCATTACAACGACAAAATCAGTTTGGTCACTGGAACGTATTTTTTTGGTAGTGATTAAGAGTTTTTTAGAATTCACTCTAATATGAGTATCATCTGTGTCCAAGGCTATCTACGGCCCTTTTTTCTTTTTTTCTTTTTTATCGGCAAACAAATTTGTATTGATCAAATTAAATGAGTATAACTACTATGGGCATCCCCGAACATAGATGTCAAACATTACAAAAGATCTAAAGATTCTAAGCAAATGACTCAAAATGAGTCCAAACATGATGTTTCAAAAATAGTTGCAACTTCATCTAAGCAAATAATAGAACTTGAAGTGGTGAACCTCTATGCTAGAGTAGAGCGTTTCCTTCGTTACAAATTCATTTCGATATCAAGGGAGGGGTTATTGACTTCTTATCTTTTTTGATTGCTACAGTTTGTAGATCATCCATCTTTCCTTTGAGTTGTCATTGCAAGCTGCCTTCATATGCCGTTCCTCCTGATCATTTCCATTAGACTTGTTCATTCCCTTCTTTTTGCTAGCCACTTCAACAAAGGAATTATCCAGCTCATCCCTACTTTCCTGTACAGAGTTATCGCCAGCAGTCTGGCCATTTTTGCCGGTAGCATTCTTGTCATTTCACCCAGTAGCTTGCTGGCCATTCTTTCCATAGCAGATTGGCCATTTTGGCCAGTAGCATTCTGGTCCTTGCGCCGGGTAAAATGCTGGGAATTATGTTCACTCTGGCCATTTGTGCAAGATGTGTTCTGTCCATTTCCGTCTGTTACAGCTCCAGGCTATTTTGCATGCACAACCTGATTGCTTCTTACTTTTGGATCATTCTTATTGTCCATCACAACCTGCATACATACATTGCACCCCATCGTTTTGTGACCGAAGCATTTGCAAGTAGAGCAAAACTTTGGCTCATGATCATAGTAAACCTCTTGGTTTCTAACCTTACCCGTTGGCAACTTAATTTCCACCTTACGCACCAATTCCTCGGCAGCATCAACTTCAACCAAGACCCTCACATAAGATACTCTACCTTTTGAGGACATGAGTTTATCAGTTACAACTGGTTTGCCCACCATCGAGACAATTTTTCCTAAGGCTCTTGCATTCTTGCAATCCAAAGGTAATCCCTGCAAGTTGATCCACACTGGCATGGTACTAATCTCCTTTTCATCAAAATCAAAACACTTCGGCATAATTTTAGGCAGCAAAGGTCTTCCAAACACAAGATATGGTCCTTTATCTAGTAAACATTGTCTATCCAAATCATCCTCAAATTTGAAAATGAGCCAACCACTATTATGCACATAGTATTGGTACTTTACCTTCCATGAGTCACAAAGTTGAATCAAAGCCGTCTTGCCTGGAAACCATCCCGCAAAATAGCCAACCAAGCAAGCCCCAAGCTTGTTCAACATCGTCCAAGCTTGATCATCTAAAATAACTTGACCATGCTGTTTGGCAAATGTTTCCAGCTTAATTCCGTCATCTTGTTTACGATTTTCCTTGAAAAGATTGACCCATGGAGCTTTGGTCGATTCTTGGACTGGGAGTTTACTCGTTTCAGCTGCATTACTGATTTTCTGAGGTTTAACTACAGATTGAGGCGTGCCACATGATTCTTCATCACAATCTGTATCCTCAAGACCCCGAGTCCGTGATACACTTGATGAACTCTCACTCTCACTCTCATTCACGTTGCCAAAATCCTCCCAGAATGCTTTGGCTGAACCTTGTGCACCTTTGTTGTAAAAAGGATGGCCATCCAGTACACTAATCTGCTCCTTAGTGGACGTGCCAGCCATGGTCGAGCAAGAACAATACCTGTTGCTAACATGAAAATCGCCATGCAAATGGCCTGCCTTACCAGGACCGAAAATCTTCTGCTGTAGGACATCTACATCTGAGACAGACTTTGCTGGAACGAGAGGAATAGTACCATGGTTCTTACCAGTTTTCTTTTTTCCCATAATTGAGAAGAAAGAAAAATAAATTAATAGAAATGAAGTTGACTGGCCAGAACGTGTCTGCCTTAGTGGGGGACCAGTTTAAAACTTTACTCAAAGTGGCAAACAAATTCAGCAAGTGTAATATTTGACAAGCCTGCACAATCCCAATTCTATATAACAATCTCGAATCTTAAATTATTTACCCAAATTGACCAGACCTGCTGCAATATTCACTTAGAGGCCCAACCAATGCTATGATCGAATTTGAAATAATGAAGCTGAACAATACATACAACTTCAATTTCAAACAATGAATATGAATATTATCATATTCAAGCTATAAACCCAGAAACAATATGCAAGATCTGGAATGAAATAACGACGAAATCTGCCCAAGAAACCTGAAACCTGCTGCCTTAGTAGTTGCTGAACTGGGGACGAACAGGCCACAAAACAACCGCCTAAGCAGCTGGAGATGGACAACAGGAAACCAACTTCTTAGAATCTGGTCGGAAAGACAGAGTAAATCCTGCCTTGAGGCAGAACGAATCCAAAACCTTAAAGAAAACCTTGAATAAAGTAGGAATCTTCAAGAACACAAAGCTGTCCAAAAATGAAACTACCAAGAACTTCAATCTTCAAACATAGAACCCCTTGAATCTTGATACACTAAGCAAGAAACAAGTTTCTTATTTCAAATACATCTAAAAGAAGATGATCAAAGTAAAGAAACAAGAACATATCAAGTGTGCACCAAGTGAGACTTTCTTTCACTAGGTTGAGAGCATCTCTCTCTAACTCACTTTGTGGCCTTTAATCACATTTCTGGTCGTGTTAAAGTCCTAGAGATTCCCTTGATTAGGCAATCCTTCACGGTTGAGGCATCCTCGGTTTTGGCAAGCCTCGATCCATGATACATGGGCATGCATTCAGGTGGACTCTAATAATATCTGAATGTAATAGGTTTCACTCACCTCGTTAGACTGGCATCTATAGCTGTTTTAAATTAAACAACTGCACCATTTTCAACTCCATTTCCTTTTTCTATTTTCAACTCGATTTCCTTTTTCTAAATAAGTTTGCATATGATTACATGTTTTATTTAATTTTGACCCCACACTGATGGTTGTTCCTTTCTTTTTCTTTTTTTTCTTTTTTTTTTGGGTGATTTCCTGTGTTCAATTCCGTCATGTTAAATGTTTATTGTGAATCTTAATTGTTTTATACATGTTACGGTGATCTTGCAATCTAAGATCAATGCTTGTCAGGGTGTACAAGTGTGGTGCATGTCCAATACCATGTTTCTTAGATTTTTTGATGAAATGCTTGAAATGGATCTAACATTTCCCTTCAGAAATCGATTCTATTATTATCATTATTATTACTATTTTTTTTTTTTTCCCTTATTTGATATGAAGTGAATACAGATCACGAAAATTGTTTGGAACCAAGTTTCGTTTTCATTTATAGTGATTTTGTAGTACTGTTCTATCTGCATAGAACCTTTAATCTTTAAGATTAGCAAATAAAGAAACCATCCAGGAAACAAAAAATGAAAATTATGCATGTATATGTCGTTTGTTACGTGACGACAGGCATAAATTGATGATCCATCTCATTAAGATGTAATAATGATCAGTTTAATGTATCTTTGAAAAATGACCTCGACTCAAAATTAGTTCTTAAGGTTTTAAACACCTAAACAGAGCAGACACTGCAGAATATAACTCGTGGCTGGCCGTGAGAATTTTGAGGCCCTAAACGGCTATTTATTATGAGGCCTCAATTCATGTAGCTAATTCTTGTAGTTGCTTAGGGCTCCAATCCACCCTGCAAAGTTGAAACCAACTCCCAAAACTCCCCAGCCGCCCTTTCACTCTACTCAACACGCAGTCAACGTATGGTGCTTCCATGAATCTATTCCCGTTCTTCATGAACAACACAATTTAGCCCATCAAATGCAGTTTTGCGTCCAACTTTCACATTTTCCAATTATTAAAAATTAAGCCAAAAAAAAAATCTTCTAAAGAAATAATTAATCAAGCTTATCAAGAATAAGGTATGTCTTGAAAATGAAATTCCAAATTAAAAGATCGGAGACATTTCAGCAAACAATTGACGAGCATCAGCACGAATAAAACTCGAGAGGAAAAAATGAAGACTCAAAATTCCAAAACTTAGCTAAAAGCACCAAGTGGATTGTGCATAGGCGCATAATAATTAACATTACACTATCAAATCGTGCATTTGTAGAAAGGTGAGGAAATTGACAATTTACTAGGCATTTGGGTTTGGTGACGAGTTAGCGGAATCAGGGGTCGTGAAGGACAATCTGGGAGGCACTAAGGAGGTGGAAGGTGCTGCGGTAGTGGCGGCCAAGGTAGAGTGCCCAACAGATATCTCCAAGAAAAACACATAAAGAGAGAGATGAAGAAAGGGAAGAATGTTTTCTTCTTCTAGGTTGAAACCAAAGAAGGAAGTCATCGTCATATCTATTCAGCCTTTTTTTTATTTTGGAGCCCATCCAAAGTTTGAGGCCCTAGGCCCAAGTCAAAATTCTGAGGCCCAAGGCCTTTGCCTTGGTTGCCTGGCCTCATAACTGATAAGAGCTTCTCAATATTAGTAAAGGCATCTTGTATTCGTGTATTTTATTATGATAAATGAACTTTCAAGTCCGTGCACTATCTTAATTGATGATGAGCATATATTCAAGTAATGATACACACGAGGGCTACACGGAGAGAATTTTTTTTCCCCCTCCCCTTACCTTGTCTATGTTTATTTTTTCTAGCAAAGACATCTATGCTCCTTAGTGAATTTTTAAGCTCAACCAAGAAAGGTCGAGGGAGTAAGATTATCAAACCATATCATCAAAAAGACGAAAGTACAAGGAAGGAGGACATAGACCTGACATTCGAAATGCACAAAGCAACAAATATAAATAAAAGTAGCAAGCGAGTAATAAGCAATGAGTACTACTCCCAATGCAATGAAAGTAAATAAGTCATAAATTACAAACCTCTAAAGCTAGGTAACCCATATCTATCAATCTACACAAATACCCTAAGCCATCGAGGAAGGTTATGTGGACCATACTCATCGTAGTGATCGTTGTCCCAACCTCAGGCAAGTGAATCTGCAACTTGGTTCTCCTCACCATAGATATAAGAAATAGCATCACGATCAAAATAGATGAGGTGTTTAATATGTCTGAGTACCCTAAATCGCCCACGATCAACCATCCCTGGTGATACAATGAACAGCCACAATCGAGTCAGCCTCAACACAAATATTTGAAATCTTAAGTCGTCTAGTAAAAAGAATCACATCTAATATAGCTCAAAAGCTCAACCTCTTGAAAAATGGAGGTACCATAGGGAAAAAAATGAATCTAGCTTGGTCCGGTATAATACCTCCACTACTAACAAATTCATCCTTAACGCATCCATCAGTATTGGTCTTATAGAATCCCACCGATCGAGTGCACCAAAGAACCAATATAGGGATGAAAGAGGTGAGGTCATAAAGATACCGAATAGAGGAGCAAGAGCTAAATCTCCCTGTCAATGTATAGCTTGAAACAATCAACGTGTACGAAGAAATGAGATCATATCATAGACCATATAGATTATCCGTCTAGGTACCATATAGCTATCCCAATATTTCGCGTCATTCTTCTCAATCCATAGAAACCAGAAAATTAATAGAGAGGAATGATAGTGTGAAATTGACAATAACGAACTTGCTGATCAGAATATCTCCATCTTTGGAATCGATGTCTACCTCTCTATACTGACCTCACTGTATCTTAAATTTATCACCAAAATATTATCATACCTGGTTAGTGATAGAACTTTTGGTGAAGGTGTGTGTCATAGTCTCAGTCTCCGAATAGCACTAGCATAGGAAATCCATGTGACTACCTATCTTTCTCTGGACAACCACATTAATTGGAATCAAATCCTGCCACAATCTCCAACAAAAGAATGATATTTTAATAGGTATGATAGTTTTCACATCAGGCGGTATGAGTCCCGAATCTGTCTTCTCGATCGAACTAACTGCCAAGCAGATTTGGTAGCAAAATTAACATCAGGTATGTCTCTCCAAACTATCTGATTTAGGGCAACACATAAAGAGACAGCCCCAATCTGCTCCTCCGTACATGGTGTAAGAGTTTGTAGTAGTCATCTAATACCCCAAGACCTGCTCCAAGATACCACATAATATGTAGTTCGGTCTACCAATTTTAGTCTCTTACAAACAGAAGATCCTGAAAGGTAAATTTCTATAAATAAAATATGTGTCCCTATATAATATTTGTCGGGGAAAAATTGAGCCCACAACGATCTTAGAAAACGAAATGACCTCCACAACTTCATAATCAACCACATCTTGTAGTCTCCTAAAGCCTAATCCACTTTCGTCAGTAGGAAAGCAAACATCATTCCATCTTCTCTAATGTAGAAGCCATTCCTAATCCTTTGAGTCCTAAAGGAATCATAGAAAAATGTTCTCCAATGTTTTTCAGTATAGCCTTCAGAGGTTAGATAATCTAAAGAAGATACAAGCGTATAGAGGAATACGGACCTCAGCAAAATAATCTAATCACCGGGCAACAATAATCGTAAAGTCCAACTCGAAATCCTTGTTCGAACCTTCTAGTTAAGGTCATCATATAAGAAGGACCTCTTGGTCTCTTTGTATAGGTGAAAGGCAGTTACGAATGTCTGAATGGGTAGTAGTGGAATGGAAACCCAAACTAGGACATTATAAGGTCTCATACCGAAGGCTGAAACTGGGTGTCCACTTAATAACTCACATGGGATACCCATCGATGTACCAAGAGGGCTTAAGAAATAAGCATGAATAAACATCCTCATGGATCAAATGTATCAAGATATGACTACCATCAATAAGTCCTATCATATAATCACCCCAAAAACCAAATTTTTTAAAACTCTCACGTACCTTAATCATGAAAAGGTTACAATGGGATATTTTGCTAACAAGTGTGAACTTGTATAGCTTCGATAAAAGTTTTTGCTCCTCGATAAATGAAATAGCATGAAAGGTTCCTTTGAAATGAATGGTCAATGGAGTCTTGGGAGCCTGAAGGATAGTCGTAAATAACTTTCTCTATCTCTGCTTGGCTTGAGAGATAAAAAGTTTGCCTGAAAGGGTAATAGTATATGATTTCTTACTCAGAACATCTAGTGGATGAACAACTAGCTGTAAATCAACAGGTTGAATGATCTTGAAACAGTTAAAAGGTCACATGGGATAACATGAGGTGGCACGTACTATCAATGTGCTGATAGTGACGAGCAAGGGACGCCCAACCAAGGACGGTGGGAACTGATTTCTTGCAAATGGATGTACAATCCCATGTGTAGACTATGGATCAAGCATTTGTTAGCCTTGGCACTTGGTGGCAACACTGTATCAAATTCCTAATTTTATGCAAAGGTACGTTTCCAATGCATCAATCCCAATCAAATTGGAAGCCAAACTCACTGACCCAAGAGTTTTTGCATGTTCTAAGATCAATGGTGAGGTTCTCATAATATGAAACCATCTAGAAATTGCTGAATTTACAGCCTCGATATGCATGTCATTATGCACAATTTCCAATACAAGGTTACCTACAAAATTGGTCAATGGGGAGATTGAATTAGAGGTTTTAGAAGCTTCAATGGAGTGGCTTCCTTGGCATGGGCCCCAACAAAAATTAAACAATTAGCCAAACTAATTTCCATTGTAATGAAACAATTTGTGGCTAAATTGGTTCAATTGGTTCCACATCTATGGTCATATGTAGGTTGAGCATTTGGTTGTTGGCAATTAGCTTGAATAATGGTGCAAGATCTATCATTTGAAAAAGAAACTGCAATAATGTTAGGCTAGCGAATTGGGACACAATTGATTTGAAAAATTAGATCAATTGGAGGCTAGATTGATTCAATTGAATGCACACCCAAGGTCATATGAGGATGCTGGATGCTTGAATAGTGGCAATTTGGAGGAAAAATAACGTAGAGCCCCTTTCAAATGGAAAAATTGCTAATGCCTCATTGTGCGTGCTAACATGGCTTGTTTTCCCAAAATATTTAGTAATGTTTTAAGGCCTGTTTTGATGATGTTAATACATTAGGATGGTAGTGTAGATGAGGGGAGATGATAGGCGGTAGACGGCCACTGGTATCATTGGAAGTGGTGAAATCGATTGGTATAGGACACGCAGATCGAGGCAATTTTCACCAATTTCTACCCTAAATTGGATATTTAGATTGATTGTTTGTTTGATTGTGTTTTCTGTGAGAGGCTGTCAGCGTAGAGGGCAGTTTCCTAGTGGCAAGGGCGACGACAATGTGGTGGTATAGGTAATAAGTATGGCGGATGCATAAAAGAGGGTCTCATTGCACTTCTCTAAATTTAGGAATTCCAATAGTGGGTGGAAATCACTGTTCTTCTTTGTTCGACCTTTGGAGGGTATTTCTTTTCAACGCTAATTGAAAACAACCTCAAATTTACCTTTTCAATAGTCAAGTAGAGATTACTTCTCTTCTAAGAGCTCAAATTCAACAAATGACCAATACAACGTCTTTTGCACCAAACTTAGGGTTGGTCTTGATTATGAAAAACATGTTCATAGTGGGGATCGTTGGCTCACTAGTAGGTTCTCTTTCCTTGCTTGTATCCATATACATGTATATGTTTTTACCTGTTATTTTTTTGTCTTGAAGAACTTTATTGCGTGTATGTAGATATGGACTTTGACTTAGACGAGGTGTTGAAGACTTTGCTTGTGCCAGGGAGTAATGATGGTTTCATTCATGCTAATGGTAGATTCTTAGATGCATTGATTTTGACTTAATATTTGTACACACCTTCATTTGTTGTTCCTTAAGCTTGATGGATTCTACCTTCTGTGTTTAGAAATGGAATTCGACCTAGAAGAAACCATATACTTTATGCCCAACCAGAGACATCAGAGTGATGTTACCCTAACTTCTGTTCCATCGAAGAGAAAGAAAATCGCTGATTGAGAGGCAAAGTCTCATGCTGTAGAGGAGATTCCTCAATCTTCGAACGAGCCTATCGAAGTCGTCCCATCACCCTGGCCCAAAGGGGTCAACTCAAGTCACTTTAGGTGTGAGCGTGAGAACTATTATCTTCCTAACTTTAGATTCATCCTTACTCGGGGTTATCATAATATGGGAATACTCCAATTTTTGGTGACCCCCATTAGGGCTAAGGCGATTGTCCAGGCAAGTACTAATGACATAGAGAGAAAGAGAGAAAGAGATTTGGCAATCTACACCTAGAGGGTAAACTTTCTCCTTTATGTTTAAGTTTATCCTATCAAGCATGCCTAACACTTGTCTATCACTTTGTCTCCTTACCTGCTAGGTTATGACTCTATAGACTGAGCTTGTTGAGTCGAGTTGTCACCAAGCATTGGAGTTGAAAGCTTTCACATAAGATAAGAAGAAGAAAATTCATCACTACTAGAAGAAGGTTTCTTCTTTGAAGCAATCTCTTGAAACTTTGGAGGCTCGAGCTCGCTAGCAAGAGATGGAAATTGATAAACTATGGTCTATTTTAACCTGAGCACCAGAAGAGGCTGTGGAGTGGCATAAGGCCTCTGTGAAGTACACTAAGGATCTAGAGGCATCCGTAGACCAGTACAAGTCTCATCAAATTATGTCAATGCCTTGCATTCATATAGGGGAAGATGATGGTAGCATCTATCAAATTAGCTAAGAAGTGGATATTCGCTGAGCATCCTTCTATTGACCCCTCCAATTTTGACAAGTTTCCAGTACAGTGTAAAGGCAGGGAGAGCAAAGCCCATCAATCCAAGACTTTTGAGCACACATCGCGAGGTAGTAGCGAAGGGACTTTCAACGTAAGTTGAAACATGCTTCAGATGTAGATCTTCTAGCACTTTCTGCTACTATTTATTTTTGTCATTTGATCATCTTTTGCTTCTTATTAGTCCGAGATGTAGACAAAAAAACACACTTTATTTTGAGTATGGATGTTTCCTTATTGAACATTATTATTGCTTAATTCTTTTTCATCTATCTCGATATATAGTAGGTGCTCACTAATGTGCAAAATTTAATTTGTCTATTCTCGCACAACTTTCTTTATTTGATCACATAATAACTAGCGGACGAGGGGATGCTCGGTTTCACAACAATCGATAGGCATAGGTTGATTGTTACCCGGTCAAAACACAGATAGTGATCGCAAGTCCGTGTTACAATTTCATTTTTCATATTTCATTTGTCAATCCTTTACTAACTATTTGGTGACGTCGTCCTTGGGCAATGTCGAATTGTAAAGCCCCTCGAGCTGTGTCCAGTTACAAAGCGCAAGATCTAGCAGTTTAGGGTCTTAACAAATTTTTGGTGTTGAAGGCTCTCCACATAGCCCCTTAGACTATGTCGAACGTAGAGTGCAGGATCTAACAGCTTAAGGCTTTAGTCGATTTTTGGTTTTGAAGTCTCTCCATCTAGTCCCTTATATATCAACCGTAGAGTGCGAGGTCTTGTGGTTTAGAGCCCTAACCAATTTTTGGTTTTGAAGGCCCTCTGCCTAGTCCATTGGACTATGTCGACCGTAAAGTGCAAGGTCTAGTGGTTTAGGGTACTAAATAATTTTTTATTTAGAAGGCTCAACACTAGGAATAAAGAGCGCTATCAAGTTGATAAGAAGGGGTTTAAAGTTGCATACCGACGTATAAATTGCCCAGAACGTACCTATTGTAGACATTACATTATGGAGGTTAACAAAGCAACAAATCTATTATATATACATGGAATATGACATATCTCTACTTGTGGGCCTACTGATAGTATTTTTTGAGATGCTCTAGGTTCCATAGCCTGCCTAGTAGTTTCCATTTCATATCTTTTAGACTGTAAGCTCCTTTTCCAAGGCTACAGATCACTTCATAAGGTCATTCCCAATTTGGCCCGAGCTTAGGCGAAGGGTGTCCTATTACTACTATATCCCTCAACATAAGATCTCCTAGCTAAAAAACTCCTAGTCTTACCCTTCGATTGAAATACTCAATGGCCCTTCGCTTGTAAGTTGCCATCTTTATAGCTATACTCTCTCGTCCCCTCGAGGAAGTTGAGTTTCGCATTTGTTGTCCCGACATCGAGCTGCTTGACTTTCATTCTACCTATCTCACTTAAGATTTCTACGAAAACAACTTCTTCCATTCTAAAAGATAATCAGAAAGGCGTCTCGCCGGTTGGTTCTCGTGGGGCTGTGTGGTATGCCCATAGTACATTAGGCAACCCGTCCACCCAATGTCCATTCTCTTTCTCCAACCTTATTTTCAGATTCCATAATATGGTTTGATTTGTCACTTCAGCTTGCTCGTTCAACTAAGTGTTAGCAACTGAAGTCGGCCTATGATCGATTTGATAACTTGTGCAGATAGCCCTAAAGCTATGATTGTTGAACTGTCTGTCATTATTTATAATGATCACTCTGGGTATGGCAACCCTGCATATGATATTTTTCTACACAAAGCCCTGCATCTTAGCCAGTGGTTCCATCCCCACCCACTTAGTAAAGTAGTCGATGGTAATTGGCAAGAACTTTCTTTGCCTCTTGGCTATGGGTAAAGTTCCCAAAATATCCATTCTCCATTGAAAGAAAGGACATACCCCAAAGACTACCATCTATTACTCAATTGGAACATAGATCATGATCCTATGGCATTAATATGTATCACATTTTCTTACCAATTCTTTAGCATCTTCTTTCATCGTAGGCCAGTAGTATCACTGTTAGAGCTCTGAAGGCAAAGGCATTCGTTCCTTGGTGATTACCACAAATCCATGTATGTATCTCAAATAGAAACTCCCATACCTCTACCGGCAGTAAACACCTCAAATACGGCATGGTGAAGCCCTGCTTGTAAAGTTGTTCATCGATGAAGGTGAACAAAGCTGCTCAAACCCTTAGCCTCTTTGCCTCGAAACCATCCCAGCACCTTTTCCTCAGTGAAATATTCAATCGGCGAGTCCATCCAACTTTTTTCTCGCTCTACTTTTCACAACATCGACCATGTGTTGAATGTTAGATTGTCGCAGGACTTGCACGTTTTTTGTGTGAGAAAAATTTCTCAGGTTTGCAAATACGAGCAAATGCATTTGCTCGTTCATTATCTTTTTGGGAGACCTTAGTTATCTTGAAGCATATAAATCCTCTTTTCATGTCTTTTACTTTCATCAGATATGCTGCTATCTTTCCATCCCTTACTTCAAACTCCTCCGTCATCTATCCAACTATCAACTGAGAGTTGCTGCAAATCTCTATCGAAGCTTCCTCAGTCTAGCTGCCAGGCCTAGGCCTATGATCACTGCATCATACTCAGTATCATTTTTTAAGTATTCCAACTCTTTGAAGTCTAACCTATCATTATGATCCCTACTCCAGATCCCTCTCCGTTCGAGGACTCATCCATAAATTTTCCAATTCTCTTTTTTGTCCTATCGGCTGCTCAGGAGGACTGTAAGCTCGTCGATAAAGTTGCTGGAGCCTGCGCTTTAATTGTTGTTCTTATCTTGAATTTGATATCAAACTCACTTAATTCGATTGTCCATTTCAGCAGCCTTTTTGAAGTTTCTAGTCGATGTAGGATCTGCTTGACAGGCTAGTTGGTCATTACCTACACCGTGTGGAATTGAAAGTACTACAATGATCAATGAAACCAGCTGTGTATCTTGTCTCTACACCCTTTAGCACCTGGCTCATGTGGTAAACTAGTTTATTTGCCTTTGGAAATTCTTTTACCAACACCGCACTAACTGCTTGTGGCAAAACTGCCAAGTAGAGACATAGCACATCCCCAGGGCAGGTATTGGTAAAAATTAGAGGTTCTTGTAGTGATTACTTCAGGGAGTCAAACGACTCTTTGCTCTCCTGGATCCACTCAAAATTGGTAGAGCCTCCAATAGCCTTGAAGAAATAGAAGCATTAATCTGCCGCTTGACTCATGGAACGTTTCAGTGCTGCCAACCTTTAGACCTCCTTCTTACTGGTGGGGTTTTTTATCTCTAGTATTGCCTTGATTTTGTCTAGATTTACTTCAATGTCCCTCTTCGTGATCATGAAGCCTAGGAACTTTTTCGTCGGTGGTACTGAAAACACATTTTTCGAGCTAAACCTCAACCTATTCCGTCGGGCAACATTGAACACTTTCTACAAGCATGCCGCATGGTCGTTAGCCTTGGCACTTTTAACCACCGTCATCAACAAAAGCCTTTATAACATCCCAAATCAGCTCACCAAAGACCCTATTTACCATCTTCTGATAAATTACCTCGACATTTTTTCAAACCGAATAGATGGCCATGTAGTAATATGTCCTAAAATCTATAATAAATGACATCTTTTCCTTATCAAATTTAGCCATAAAAATTTGGTGATACCCAAAAATTACATTTGGAAAACTGAGCCTCTCATGACCTGCGTCCACCAAGTGGTCTATCCGAATAAGTGGGTATAAGTCTTTTGGGCAAACTTTGTTCAATCTGATGTAGTCTAGACACATATGTCATTTTCCATTTAACTTCTTTACTAGCACGATGTATGTTAGCCACTTGAGATATTGCACTTCCCGAATGAGACCATCCTGCAACAATTTCTCGACCTCCGCCTTTGTCGCGATTTACCTCTCTAGGCCAAGGCCTTTTCTTCTGTTTCACTAACTTGGTCCCTAGTAGGACATCGAGATGGTGCTGGGAAGTCGTTGGGCTGATCTCTAGGATATCATTTGGACTCCATGCGAAAACATTCAGGTTACTAGCCAGATATCTCACCAATTCTTCCTTTTCATTATATTTCAAAACTACTCTAACATTGAACTCCCGTCCTTCTGCTACAAATTTTTTCAATCATCTCGAGTGGCTCAATCCATCCCTTTGGGAACTCTACATCTAGCATCATGATTGGTGGTGTTGGCTTGTATATTGTTAACGTAACATTTCATTGATGCCTATTGGTCTTCTCAGACGGACCCGACCCCTTTGCTAGTTAGGAACTTCATAATCTGATTGTAAGTTGAAGGGACGACATTTGCGGAATTTAGCGATGGTCGGCCATAGATGGCATTATAGGCCATGGGATCTTGACAACTAAGAAACTTGTGGTGATCACTAAGGTCATTAGATATGTGCTTAGTGTGATCCAAAGCCTTGTAGATGGGTGTTCACCATTTTTGATTTCTCGGAGGAGACCTTCAAGCCCAAAATTGCTTCGCAAGTGAAAACATTCGCTGCACTTCCTCCGTCGACCAGCATCCTTCTACTATGAAAATCTGCTATGTCACCTACTACTATTAGGGCATCATCACAAGGGCGTACTATACCAATCAAGTCTTCCTCGCCAGAAATGACACTCTAATCGAACCTTGCTTTTTCTAGATAGAGCAAAAACCCAACGAAGCTTGCATAGCTCTTTTTAGCCGAATTTGAGTCTCTGCCCTAAGGCTATCCCACCAATAATCATGTTTATCACCCTAGCTCGGGGTGGGGAGATGATCCTTTACCTTTTATTTGGCTCTATTTTTACATACTTGTTTGATAGCCTTCACTGTATGAGGTACTCAATTTCCTCCTTTTAGCTTCAGGCATTCTTTGATGTCATGTCCGTGATTCTTATGGAAATGGAAATATTTACTTTAGTTTCTTTTACTAGAATGCGTCAACATCGGCTTTGGCCATTCGAGCTCCATCGTGTCTCGTATTTTCATCAGCAACTTTACATATGGGATGTTCAAATGGGTAAAGGCATTGACCTCTTCGCGCCTTCTCCTGATTGATCGGTCCTAAGTGTAATCCTTGTTTTTGTGCTCATTCTTCGGCTCGTTTTTGTTAGTGAGTTTTCACTCGTCACTTGACTTTCGCTCATGACTTTCTGTCACCCATCCTTCTCTAGGATTTTTCTTGACCTTCTCTGCTTACTCAACATCACCATACTTGTCTCCCTTCTTCAGCAGGTCATACATCGAGTCTAGGGGTTCTTAGAGAGTGACATCCTAAAGACCTTGTTTCACATTCAATTCATCAACGCCATTACCACTTCATACATTTGAAGGTATAGTAAGTGTAGCTCGACTAAACCGTACAACCTACATCAACCCAATGGCTATCTTCCTCTTCATCTTACTACTTAAGAAGTAAGACATAAAACTCATAGAGAACTCATCAAATGTTCTAATAGACTGTGGGGCCAAAGTTGCTACCAGTCTCTAGCCTCCTTCTTGAGTGCTGGGGAAAAAACTACACATCACTAGGTCAGGGGACTACATAAAGTCTCATCAAATTAATGAAGGTTCACATGTGGTCAAGCAAATCCGTAACTCCATCATAGGTTGTTTAAAGCCTTTATATAGATGGATCGCCATGATCTCTAATGCAAATAGGTCTTCTTCCAAAATCACTTGCCTACGTCTATCATTCCTCTTGGATAATGCATCGTCTAGCTTCTGGACCATCATTTCCTTCATCTTCTATTCTAAGTCCATTGTCAGCCATGAGAGCTGCCGAACTATGACTGTTGGAGCCCCAAAATCTCCTGTTGCTAGATAAATGATGGGTAGGATAACCATAGCTGTCTCTTGAGGCATGACTTCCCTCGGGCTCGACAGAGGGACCGTAGCTCTCTGCAACTGACTTTTCCTGCCAACTGGGTCTCCAGAGCACTAAATTGGCTCTACATTACATACTGTGAAGGTGATTACGAATCGTGACCCCTTGTGACTGATTTTGTCTCTGTCTCCACCGTATTCCTGAACCAGCGTGTATCACTCCTTATTTGTCATCTTGATATAGCTTTTCAGTTCGGTGACTTCCCACAAACGGCGCCAATGGAATAGTTATGAAACAAACCTTCATGCCCTCCTAGCGGCGCAAGGTGTTTCAGCTACTCCAATGAACAAATGCTGCCTACGAAATGAGGTTGGGGCTTTCACCCCGTTGTACCTCCGATGTGAGAATTAGTATGAATTTTTGGTACATAGACTTGGAAGAAAATATAGAATGTGTATTTAGATACTTTATGTAGAGTACTTATGGAATAGTATTCGCCTTGTTAGTCAACGTAGACAATTATTATTTTCATCTAATATCACCTATCAAATATGTTCTTGGAGGAGTACAAATTCAAAAGTTGTCTTAGAGCCTATTACCATATTTCAATACTTGAAAGAGAAAAAAAAAATGATGCTTTAATATTTAAGGGTACAATAAATGTATCTTAAGAAGCCATATCAAAATCCTACTCATTGAGTAGCATTTTCTTATAGATGTTGGGCAAAATTGTTGCTTATTGGAAAATTGTGTGGGTCGCGTTGGACGATGCTATGGTAGTGGTGATGGTTGCCCAATGCAATGGCGTGTTGATTGGTAGCGATGGTTGACCGGGTTCTAACTTTTTATTTTGGGGGTGGGAATGAGGGTTTGAAAAAGATGAATACATTTTTATTTTTATTTTAATTTATTATATATGGTAAAAATGGACGGATTCTATCTATTGTCCTTTGCTGCAGATGAAGATAAAAGTTTGGGACTTTGATTGAAAAAATAAAAGGTTTTGATATAGTTTGAATAAATTGAAAGGTTTGGGACCCGCTACAATTTTCCCTTTTGAAATTGTAGTGTTAAATAAGGGAGTTATGATTTTTCTCTTTATTTAATCATTTTCAATCATTAAGGGCCTAAAATATATTTTCCGGCATAAATAACCCATTTTTTAATAATAAAAAAGCCAAAATAATCTCCTCTCCCCTCTCTCTCTCTCTCTCTCCCTCCCTCCCCCCTCTCTCTCTGTAGTTCTTTGCACGTTTCTTTCTTTTCTTTCTTTCTTTTTTTTTTTTTTTTTTTTTTTTTTTTTCTTGGTCATTTTCCGGTTTCTCTCCTTTTTGACTCTGGAAAAACTAAAACGTTCCAACGTACAAAACTCCCTATAAAATTCTATTTTTCAAAAGGCTTTCAGGAACCCGTTGATTTTTGTTTCAAGATTATATTTCATTTATTCATTTTCGGAATAATCTTACCTATTTTTTCCCTTTTAATATAACCTGTTTATTGTTAAATATTTCTTCATTTTTTAAGGAAAAAACTGACACCTCAAAATGAAAAATAAATTTATGGGTTCTTTTTCTGGGTTGCATTTGCATTGAAGATTCAGAATACTGAGTGATACATGCGTACATTGTGGGGGATTTTGTGACGTTGGATGGGAAAAAATTGAGGCCAAAAGAACGTATTTTCACATGTTTTTGCATTGAATTCTTCTGAATTCTGTTGTTTTTATTTGATTTAAATATTTTCTCTGATTTTTTGTGGCATTGAATTGGGGCTGAAATTGTAAGGAAAAACATTGTATGTGCATGCATAGCTGTCATATATTATAGCTATGTGTGTTTTTGCATTTATTCAATGAATTAAGAAGGATTGGACCATGGAAAAGGGCTAGTAATCATCAAAGAATCAATGGATGCTGGAAGATCGAGATTTGTGGCTGTTTTTCTTCTTTCTCTTTCCATTTTTGCAGCAAATAACTCAGAAGGCAATAGGAAAATAGCGGAAAGCTCTTCAGAAAATGGAGTTTCTAGGAATTTTTGGGAATTTGACGAAGATAAGGTAAGTTATGACCTATAATTTTGTCTTTGTATGAGTTTCTTCGAAAAAAATGATTGCAATGGATTTTATTGGCTCGTGTCTTTCACTGTTCTATCAAAGTCATGAATTTGCTTGTGGTAGCTTCTTTTTTTTATTTTTATTTAAGCTTATTTATTAATAAGTTAATCTTGACGTCAAGAAATTCATCATGATGAGATAATTGTTCAAACGATTAATTGATTTCTTTTGACTTTTTTTCATTTTATTTATATATTTATTATTATTTATTTATTTTTATTTTTTTTGTGCACCCTGGTGATGGGATATATGATGAAATCTTAATATTGCAAAGCAGTGACCATTAAATTATCAGGTGATAAGATCTTGACTTGTTTTTGAAAGTTATAATTATGAAAACTATCTGCTGAACTTCTTCATGGTTTGTGAAGATAATGGACTTATACAAGGGCTAATATGACAGTATTTGGAGACCATTTTTTATTTCATAACTGAAACCAAAAAAAAAAAAAAA
>NC_036257.1:3809625-3840639 GCF_002742605.1 Olea europaea var. sylvestris | reverse complement strand
TCTCTCTCTCTCTCTCTCTCTCTCTGGGAGTGTGAAAGGCGTGATAAATTAGAACATCTCTTTTTTCTTTTGCAAATTTCTACTTTTTTAAGGTGTTCTCCCTGCCAATCAAATAATCTTTCACTTTTATTAGATAAAAATTATGATTACATACCTCTGTTACTACTCCTGTTATGGCCAAAGCCGTGGAACAAATGAAAGATTATAGTTAGTTGCTCTGAGATATCATTTGAATTAGGGGGGTAGAACGTGCAAAATCTAGAACATATTATTCTCAAAGTTGGAAAATTTTGTCCAAGTGTCGATATATATTAACTGAATATACTATGAATTTTGTTGCTCGTTCATTTCTTTTCAGTTTGTCTTGGTATATTGGGGTTTTAAATGCAATTCAATGTGTATGTTGATGGTCAATTGTCGTATTTATGCTATTTCCATTTTGTGTTCACCAGTGTTCTCTAGCATAAAGTGAAAGGTAATATGATATAATCAGTTCTTTTTTAAAATTTTATTGGTTACTTCTTATGTTCTTTTCCAGCAGATGCTATGAGTTTTGATTTGCCAGGTATCCACAAATATACATTCCTAGCATAAACGAAAAAGTCTTGAAAGCAATAATGAACTGTTAATAATGTTTTCTCCTTACATAGAATATCAGTGTGGAGCAGCCTGAGCACATTCGGCTATGCTTCAAAAAGTTTATTCATAAGTAAATACTATTTTTTATTGGTTGAAGTTGAAAATAAATTACTTATTTTAACAGTTCAACATATCTAACATTTGTTTACTTAAAACTGAGAAGAAAGTAAGTTATCCAAACATGTTTGGAAACAAAAGTAACTTCTACTTTTTTTAGCCAAACATGTTCATTAACTGCATGCGTTGGTTAATTAGTTAAAAAGGTTTACTGTTCATATTTGTTATTCTTTCTGCTTGTATAGCATTTCTTTATTTGTTATTTTAATTTTGTTGTGTTGTGCATTGTTTGAATTTTATCAGGTAATGAACTCCCCCCAGAGCTCATTCAAACTTTATTGAAGATGGCACCAACAACAGATGAAGAACTAAAACTAAGGTTATATAGTGGACACCTCTCTCACCTTGGCCCAGCCGAACAGTTTCTGAAAGTCATGGTTGAAATTCCATTTGCCTTTAAACGCCTCGAATCATTGTTGTTCATGAGTACGCTTCAGGATGAAGTTTCTACAATTAAAGAGTCATTTGCAACTTTAGAGGTCTGTGCGCAACCAAACCCACTAATGAATTACTCAATTGCATTTAACTATATAATTAATATCTTGTCAAGCATTGTGTCCATTCTCATCCAATACAGCATACCAAACATTCCGTTACCATTTTTCTTGTGCATGTTTCTTATTAATTACTTATTTAAAAGGTTTTTATTGTATAAATATTCATCACTACGTGCAGATAGCATGTAATGAACTCCGAAACAGCAGACTATTCCTGAAGCTCTTGGAAGCTGTTCTCAAAACCGGTAACCGTATGAATGATGGCACTTATCGTGGAGGTGCACAGGCGTTCAAACTCAACACACTTTTGAAATTGGCAGATGTAAAAGGAACTGACGGAAAAACAACTCTTTTACACTTTGTCGTACAGGAAATTATTCGATCAGAAGGTGTAAGAGCTGCACGTAGATTAAGAGAGAGCCAAAGCATGTCCAGTGTGAAAACAGAAGATCTCATCGAAGACTCTTCACTTGAAATAGAAGAATACCATCGAAACCTTGGTCTTCAAGTGGTTTCTGGACTTAGCAATGAGCTTGAGAATGTAAGAAAGGCGGCACTTATCGAAAGTGACGGTCTAGGTACAACTGTGTCCAAGCTTAGTCACTCACTCATGAAAAATAGAGAATTTCTTGAGATGGAGATGAAATGTGTAGAGGAAGATAGCGAGTTCTATGATACACTTGCTAGTTTCATTCAGCATTCCGAATCTGATATTACATTTCTATTAGAAGAAGAAAAACGTATAATGGGTCTGGTAAAGAACACGGGAGATTACTTCCATGGTAATGCAGGAAAGGGTGAAAGTTTGCATCTCTTTGTGATTGTTCGTGATTTCTTGTTCATGTTGGAAAAGGTCTGTAAAGAAGTGAAAAGTTCTGCTAAATTATTGGGAATCGGAAAGACCCCTAGGAAAGAGGCATTGACAATATCCCCCTCTCAAGAATCGCGCCAGGAGTCTTTGCCAGATTTTCGCCAGCGACTATTTCCAGCAATCAAGGAGCGGCATATCGATGATGATTTCAGTTCAGATGATGAAAGCTGATCTCCCTATCTTAAAGAACAAGTTAAAACGAAATTTTCTTGAATGGCACATCTCTCCAAATGTCTTCACAATCAATGTGTGTTTTTGGGAACCGATTTTCTGCTATGAGAGGATAAGGGAACAAGGTTTGATCCTATGTTGTCTATTGGTTATCTCTAAGTGCAAAAATCAGCATGAATACACCGTCCTGAGGCTTATAAAATACTAGTGTAGGACTATCAAAACTGTATATCTGATTCTTTGTTCACTTGAAAATCCAGTGTTGGTTTGCGTTTGTGTTTTATTTATTCATTTATCTATTTTTCACTTTTGAACTTGTTTCTTATGTATGATGTAAATGTTGTGGCCTAAAAGCTGCA
Source organism: Olea europaea var. sylvestris (assembly GCF_002742605.1). Classification (NCBI taxonomy): domain Eukaryota; kingdom Viridiplantae; phylum Streptophyta; class Magnoliopsida; order Lamiales; family Oleaceae; genus Olea; species Olea europaea. The sequence continues at coordinate 3,837,985 of NC_036257.1, read as the reverse complement.
TTACACATGATACTCAATGTAGAAACTTCAAGCAGTAATGCTTATTTTCAATGCAGATAGTATAATTTTACACCATCATTATAGTAGTTGTTGACCATAATTTTTGTAGGAGTGAAGTGGCCAATAGATCCCGTCCCTTTCGCATCCATTTAAGTCTTTTGTCCTGCACATTTGGACAAACCGTATGTCACATGTAGCCTTCTCTAAAGTTGGAGAGTACGATAGTGTGCAATCCGATGATTAAGTCAGTCAGTTTATGAGTATGGGGACGGGACATGCTAGAGACGTGAGCTACTAAGTATTGAAGGGTCGAATCCGAGAGGGTATCAAGGGAGTATATTGAGAGAGCAAGTTTATAATTGAGTACATAAAGTTGTATTACCTATAAATGGCACGACATGTAAGTTTTTATAGTAGATGAGACGAGATAATAACCATTAGATGAAAAGACAAGTGGCCTCATCCTGCAGCTGACCTGCCAATTGATCCATATATAAGCTGGGTGCATTTAAGGATTCTAAAAAGTAGTCACCCTAGTGCCTACGTTTGACCTCTGATATGTAGACTCTCAATTTGACCTTAAGGTATTAGATGCAATGAGTTTCACATTAATCAGTCACTAGTGGATATGAAAGACCTCTAGAGAAGATGTGAGATGGAAGACGCCTTTTATGAATGTGGAGGCTCGGAGCCTCAATTTTTTTCCTTACAATATGCTTGACACTTCGCCTATGCTATGAGGTTGGCCTTTACAAGTCACCTCGGCTGAAGCAATACATCACCTCGACTATGTTATATATGGTTTCACCCGACTAGGTAGGAGGTGACGTGGAGTGTGGATTGCTTATGATGTTCTTCCATTGTCTGATATGATTGAGTGGAAAATTTCAAACCGGTATATGATGTTTTTCCAAATGTACCTGGAAGTGTTGGCTTCGGTGATTTTGGCCAGAGGTTCAACTTTTGCCATTTGGTAAAGTAATCAATGGTGATAATTGCATAGCTTGCACTGTCACTTCCTTTTGGTTGGAGGCCTACGAGGTCAACCCCCCACTCGACGAATGGCTAAGGACTTGAAACAACTATAAGCTCTTGAAATGATTGCCTTTATACGGTTGAAAATCATTAGCACTTTTCGTACTTTCGTCATGTATGCCTTCATGAGTTTTTTAGAGGACGAAATTCATCATTTCTCTTCCTGTGCATCGTAGGAGAGAGGCAATGAGAAGCCACTTCTTTATGGTACACAATCTTGGAGAACAAAGTGTGCATCTCTTCTTCTTAGCTTGTAGAGGATTATCGGTTATATCCATTTTCAGGTGCCTTCGATCCACATAACTTCTTCCTCCTTAGAGGTAGAGGGTTTGGATAGGTGCTCAATTGGCAATATCTTGAGCAGTTCAAAAACTTTGATGTCAGCCAATTTTGATAAGGTATTGACATGTCATTTTCAAGACATAGAATTTGTATTATCTCAAACTTTTTGAAGGATGAGAAGATGTCCATGACTAGTTTGAGGTATGCTACTATACCTTTGTCTCTTGCTATGAAGTTTTCATTGACCTGGTTCACAACTAGTTAAGAATCGCTACTTATATATAGCCTCTTCATTTACATTTTCCTAGCCAATCTAATGCTAGTTGGGGGGCTTCATACTCCGCAACATTATTGGAGGGTTTCAATCCATATCTCACCACACAATTAAGCTTGTGGCCTTCCGAGCATACTAGGACAACACCTACCCCGAAATCTATCACTTTAGAGGAGCCATCTACAAAGAGCCTCAATGTGGGGGCTTGATGGGTTCCATTGTCTTCAATACTTTAGAAAAATTGGCAAACTCTATTATAAAATCAGCAAGGGCTTGCCCTTTGATGGAAGTCCTTGGTTTGAAAACGACTCACTCAGTTTTATGGCCTCTTTTAATCTCCCGAAGCATTAGGTTTCTAAAGTACCCGCTATAGTACAAAGTTTATTAGCACATATATACTATAGGCCTAAAAATATGGCCTCAACTTCTTTAGAGCGGTAATGAGAGAGAGGACGACCTTCTCCATATCTGGGTGATGGACCTCCACTTAGAAGAGGGCTTTGCTTACATAATAGATGGGCAATTGGTAATTGCTTTCTTTTCTAATAAGGATCAAACCAATGGCCTACGACTAAGTAGAGCAGTACAGGCTTATCATCTTTTAGTTTTGAGAGGAATGAGGTATATACTAGGTTCTTTTTCAACTCCTGAAAAGCCTATTCACGTTCTTCATTCCATTGAAACTTCTTCCATCTTTTGAGAACTTTGAAAAAATGAACACATTTGCGAGTCGCTTTAGAGACAAAGGGACTCAGAGCTATCACTTATCTAGTGAGGCTTTGCATTTCTTTAGGCTTTTTTAGAGTACCTCATTTCTATCAAGGTCTTGATCTTCTCAAAGTTGGCCTTGATTCCTCTTTGGTTAACCATATAGCCTAGGAACTTTTCCGAAGGCAGTACCAAATATCTACTTAGGAGGTTTAACATCATCTTGTTCCTTTTCAAAATTTGAAAAATAATATCTAGGTGCTTCACATGGTCTTTTGTTTTCAGGCTCTTCACAAGCATGTCATCTACATACAGCTCCATGTTTTTGACAATGAGGTCGGCAAATGTTTTGTTTACAAGCTCTGGTAAAGGACGCTAACAATTTTTAACATGAGTAGCATCACCTTATAGTAATATAGGCCCTATCGGTGATGAAAGATAGGTTCTCCTCATCCGCGGGATGCATGGAAATTTGATTATCGGCATCTATGAAGCTCAACAACTCGTGCCCTACAATAAAATCCAGAAATTGGTATATCCTTGGAAAAGAAAAGCTATCCTTTGGACATACTTGATTGAGGTTGGTAAAGTCTATGCAGACCTTTCGCTTGCCTTTGTGCTTCTTTTCAAGACATGATTGAAGATTAACTCCGGATAGGTAGACCTCCAATGAAGCTATTGATTATCAGCTTCTTTACCTCGTCGTTTAGAGCATCATACCTTTTAGGATTGTGGGATTTTCTCTTCTGTCTACGCGGGGCAACATTAGGATCAATTTTTAGCTGGTGTTAACTAACCTTTGGATCAATGCCGACCATGTTCTCATATCTCCAAACAAAGGCATCCAAGTTCTTTCATGAAAAGTGCTTGAGCTTTTCTTCTACCTCAGGTGGTAGATTACTTCCCACCTGTAGTGCTTTAGGGTCTTGAGGGTCTATTAGGAAGCTTTCCAATTCTTCCACTGAACAATTTGTAAGTTGAAGTTCATATTCGAAGGTCCAGATCATCATCATATGTGACTTTTTCTTCAAACGTCCTCATTTTTCAAGGTTCATTCATTCTTTAGGCGTCTATAATTTTGATGACTTCTACTTGCTCGGGGTCTAACCTTTGTCAGGTGCATCCATGTTGATGTTACAGGGCTTGGCCTTTCTTCAGGGGCAATGCCATGTTTCGTAGGAAATTTTATTCATAGGTGATGGATAGAAATGATTGTCAATAATTCTTTTAAGGCAAGCCTTTCCAAAACTCTATGTTAGGTTAACGTATTATCAACCACGAGGAACTCATAAAGTCATAAACTATTTGAGATGATGTGCTAATCTCCGCTGCAAGGTTATCTTTCCCTTAGAATGATGTTATCGCTAGTGAACCCATACAATGGATCAGTCATGGGTGTCATCTTGTAATCCACCAACATCCTGTCATAGTTAACACCAAATAGAATGTTGATCGAACTCCTATTATGATCTAACATTCACTTTAGCCCATTGCGTGTTATAATAATCTTTACTACCACGGCATCACAATAGAGGTAGTACAGATCTGAAGCGTCTTCGTGAGTGAAGGTGGTAGGTTGAACATTCTTAGCCTCATGGGGATTTTTATTGCTATGTAGCTAGACATTGAGGGTCTTTGGCCTCCTTTGCATAGTTTCTTTGGGCATTTCTGGTTTCACCTTCAACATATAGACCCCCCAAAAATTGTGTCTATCTCATGAATAGTTATGTTGTCCACATCTATTATGTCCTTTCTTTGCCTTTGCCATTTCTGAGCTTATGTCTATTTATATCCCTCCCTTGGTGAAGGAGAACTTTTCTAGGAGATTGTCTAGCTTCGTGGTTTGTTGACATTAGCTGCCTTAGGACTAATTTCTTCATAGGAAAATGGTCGTACAGAGTTCAGAGTGGTTGTGGCAAGGGCTTGGTCCTAAGTAGGAGCAATTTTATGCTCGACTTGGGTCCGTGGTGGTTTACCAAGTAGAATGTGTGACATTTTCCTCTTTGTCTTTAAGGAAATGGGAGCCCTATGGTAGCTCTATTGGGTGATCAATCAATTCTTTATTGATGATTTCACACCTCATCATCTCCACCATTTCATCATAGTTGGGTTTTTATTTTGCACATCCCTCCAAAAGAGGGTATTCATGTTGAGACTGAATTTCAATGCTGAAAGAGCATCTTCATCAGTAACCTATTCGTAGTAGGTCACGTCATCAATAAAGCGAGCTAAAGCTCTTTGGTATATCATTGACTTGTTGCCTTTTGTCTTGGAGACATTGATCAAGGCTTATCCCTTCTTGTTGGATACATAGTGGCTCAGGAATAACTTCTTGAGAGCAAACCAGCTCCTAATTCTCTCCTCTAGTATTCAACTATAACAAATTCGGCCACTCTATTGAGGGTCATATAGAAAAGTCTCTACAATTTACTACTGGTGAGACACTCCTAAAACTCATGTAAGTTTTGTAACTGTTGAGGTGCTTTGGTGGATCTTTTCTTCCCTCCTCCTTGAGGATCTTTGAAGCCACAAAAAGATATAGCAGATGAGCATTCCTAACCTTAATAAAAAGGAAAGGCTATCATCATTGGCCTGGTACTGAGGTAGCTGGGAAGATCTTGCTTGATTTCTTATGTTCTTCTAATCCCTTATCTCATGCCTATTAAGAGGCCGACAGATGTTTTATGCCATATGGCCTTACATGTGTTCATGTGGCCTCAATATTGGAGGTTGAGGTGGTCTACTTTTAAGCCTAAGAGGTGGTTGTTATGAACTATTTCTAGGCTCCGATAGGTCGTCCTGTTAAAGGCATTGGCGGACCTTTGAGGTCCACTCTCTTTTTCACATTGAAGAGAAAAATTGTCCTGCCTATTGAATAGGCCATTCGTAGTCTGATAGATGCATAATTGGTTGACACATCCACTCCTACCTCTCTTTTCAAGGGGCTAACATCTCTCCTATACCTGTTGGATTAAGCCTTTTGTCTCTAGACCTTTTCTTCCTCTTATTAGAAGTGGCTTTATTGAGATGCATTCTAAGGTCTTTGACCCACTTGACCTTGTATTTTTAGGGATGGCAAAGATTCAATTTCGGTTCGGTTAGGCCAAAATCATCATCGAACTATCAAATTTTTTGTCATACCATAACCACGTAAATCGGTTCGGTCAATAACCACGAAAATAAATTATTTTTTATAGGTCTTCCGTCAAATTGATATAAAACAATTTATAAAAAGAGAGTCAATGAAAACAAAAACACAAAATTCCAAATGAAAATGCAAACATTATCCCAAATTCCAATTGCAAAATACAAATTTAACAAACAATATTATAAATATAATAATACTAAAATTTTTCTTCATTCTTGATTCTTGTGCATTGTAATTACTTGATTGATGCTCAATAATTCAAAAGTTTGAACCTTAACTCATATTCAATCTTCATTCTTCCCCACAACTTTTGCTAGCATAGGTCAGCACTCAAAATGGATTCCTATATAGTAAATAAAAAATATAAGTAGAAAATATAACGATACTACCTAATCTAGAATGGTTTTAACTAAGATTTAAATAAAAAAATGTACCTCTTCGTTGACTTCCTCCTCACTAAACATTGTCATCCCTAATAAAAAAAGAATGGGTTGTTTAAGCAGGTGATCGGTTTGGTTTCGGTTCGACGGCATAAATACCGTACCCACACCGCCACGAACCGGTTCATTAAAATCAAATACCATATCCGCCTCATTACACCATCAGTTCGATTTTTTTTTAGCTGTGTTTCCTATTGAATTTAATACATTATTTTTTATTAGGACAGTTGGAAAGGAAAACTTCAAAAAAGATGCAAAGTAGGTAAATAACAACAAACTCTTATCGGTTGTGTTTCTTATTGAATTTAAAAAATTATTTTTTATTATGTAGTAATCAATTATTTTTTTGTTGTTTTATTTTAATTCTTACCTCAATCCTTTATTCTTTATAAACAACACATGTGTTCTCTCTCTTACTTTTTTTTTTTTTAAATAACTTATGAATATCTTTTAGATTTACAAATGAATTTCTCGAAAATCTACATTAACTTATTTTCAACATTTATCGACTAACGTGCGTTACATCCCACTAAAAAAAAAAAGGTTGAACCACAACCTTGAGGGTCCCCCACCACCCCTGTCCTGGAGCATCGTGAGGGAGGTAGATCGCAGGTTATGCCTCCAAGGATACAGGGTGGAAGGCTGCTTGTACACTTGCACTTACTCAAGAGCCAAATCCATATTTCAGGATTCGAACCCTTGACGCGGTAGCCTCAAACAAAGTTGGATTTCTCCACACTCCCCTTTTACCACTTGGAGATGTGCCCTGGGGGCGCGTTACATCCCACTAGTATTGACTATAAATGGAGAGAGAGAAAGAAGGTGCAATGCACCTCACTTTTTTCCTTGCCCAGCAAGCACTCAAAGCACCCACCTTTTCCTCACCTATAAGACAAAACAAGAGAGAAATTTCCACAACATTTCTTGACCATTTCTTGATATTTTCACTATAAGTATCCATTAACTAATTAATTCGATTAAATCACAACTCAAGAATATAAAATAGCCCTACAGATTCATAGATTTTTTATCCAAGAGCAGATCAAAAATGGGCTTGGTTTTAGGGGTTTTTCGCTGCATCAGTAATACATCTTCTTCTCGAATATCTGATGCTATTATCCAGCATCAGAAAGTGCCTTCTTTAGAAAAAACAATGACCAAAACTAAGTCAAAAAGCGCTCCGATCCTAGTTCCTCACTTCCCAATAAACTCACAGCTCTCGCGTTTATAATTTATCCTTACCGGTTTTTGAAACTAACGATGTCCTCTTATATGCTACTTTTATCGAGTGCGGATATGGGAAAACTTTGGCAGCCGGCAGATAATGAAACAGAGTCAATCCATGCAACTTTGAGATGATTTTCTTCTGTAGATTCAACCTGATTAGTTTATATTCTATTATCTGTGTAGGCTTTTCCCTTTGTAGAGCAACATATGTGAATTAGTGTAATGCTTAATTATGTAAGATATCTTATTATCCTATTGTTTATGCAATTTACAGTCTAAACCGTGTTTTTTTGATATACACGCTATTATTTTACAGTCGCACAGTTGATATAGAGCTTGTTTGCTACAGATTTTACGCCAATTAGAATCAATTTTTTGACCGTTATTTCACTATTATAGCCGTCATTTTTGAATTCTTCTCTCATAGATAAAACCCACTTTATTTCTAACGGTCAAAAAATCAACCATCAAAATTCCTACCAAACAAGCACATAATCTATCCCTTTATTGGGCCATTGGCTATTAGTACAGAAAATATATGTTCTTCTGAAAAAAAGGAAGGAGAAGTATCTTCTTCGGACGATCTCTCTTGTTCTTGTAAAGTCCCCTTCATTTCGTAGAGGCGAAGGGAGGGGGGGCTGGGTTGCACAGCCCCACCCCAAAAGCTAATTAACATGTAAAAACTGGAAAATTCAGCCCAAATTATTGGTGAAATAAAGAAGAATAAAAATTTAGCCAAGCCCAAAAATTAATTATAGCACAATTAACTTCATTCCCGACCCAAGTCCAATGTTCAATTATTCAAATTTAGCTTCAAATTTAAATAGTTCATTTATAATCAAATTAGTTTATTATATTAGAAATAATTTTTATTGATTAAAGTAAAGATAAATTACTTATTGTAACATGTCACGTGTTTGACTAAGTTTAAAAGTAATTAATTTTTTTCTAATGTATTTTTTCATATATTGCTTATTTATACTTGTGAGTTGAAATTTTATTTATTTCGACCACAAATGGATGCTATTATCAAAATAAGTAATATGCTTTATATTTACTTTTATCAGTTAAAAATATATTTGTTAGAATTTTGTCATAAATGTTTAAAAATATATCTTGACCCTTTTTGTCATTAGCGTCAAGAGTGTAACCTTTTAAACTAAATCTCGAGTAGCAAAGAATATTTATGAAAAAATTCAAATTTCAACCCACCCTAATACATTTTCATGGCTCCGTCCCTGTTCTAACATGTTCTTTTTACTGGAAAATATACATTATTTTGCAAAACTATGTGTGCAAAGGGGAATGCCTGATCATATGGGAATACAATATTAAAGATAGGACAATGCTAGACATATATCCATTTTTTTACCTACACTCATAATAGGAGGGCGGGTCCCACACTCTGGAGTTTTTAAATGCACGCGGGGTCGCGTGCATGTGAGAGTAGGTAACCAATTCGGTAACCCAAATTCAGTACATATATATTTATCCTTAAAGATATATTAATATCTCTGTCTTCATCTTTTATTTTGTTATCGTGTTTCTAACAGTTAATAAATTTTATTAATTGTTATATTCGATTTTGTACGTTTAAGTACAAGAAAATATTATCAAAGTGTTTTTTGCACAATAATTTTATTATAGATTGGATGTGGCATTGATGATTAGATTTCTGGGCTTCAATGCTTGATTTGGTTATATGTTTTATGATTTGTTCACGAAATTATTCTTTTGATTTGTATCCGCAAGTGTACGGTTCGTGATAAGTAATACGGTGAAAAATTGAGTTCAAATATTGTCCCACAAAAACTGATTTAGTTGAATTTTATTTATTTTGACCTTAACCGAAACTATATTATCCAAAATGAATTTGGTTAACTAAGAAAACCAAAATCTAGCTAGATATGCAAACGTTATGAATTGAATGAAATAATATGTACAACGATGCTTGGATGAACTAAAATGCAAATTTATGTTTAAAACACAAATTTTTTTGTAATCAATGAATGATAATTCCTAGGATCACGAATTCCCAAGTAATATTCAATTTAACCATAATTTCACAAATTGACAACATGATGAAATTTTGAAGAATCAATGCTCCTAAATCTATCCAACACTCTCTTTGAGTAGCATTGAACCTACCTCATATATCACCCGACTATATCTCTATGATGAATGCAAATATACAAAGTGCATGTGGTTTCATGGACACTTAAAGATTCACACAGGACATAACGGTATATCTTTATCCTCTATCGGATCCTACGATGGTTTATGTCTTGTCGAATCCATTCCCCTTCTCTCGAATGCAAGAAATAGATCTCCAAAACTCACACAATTACGGGCCTTTAATTGCTGAAGAAAATAAATGCATATAATCCATTCAAAATAATCAAACATGCTTTATTGTAAAAAATATTAAATAAAGAATTAAAAATCACATTACAAGGTTCATCGATCTCCTAGAACATAGAATTCTATTCTAACATGGTAGAAGTAAGAAAACAAAACAAATATTAAAGAAACGACATCACCACTTTGAATCTTGAATTGAATCTTTGCGTCTTGATGTTAATCTTCACGTTCTTGTCTTGCTCTCCTCTCTAAAAATCCTTAAGAATGGGTTATAATGCGTGCTGTGTGCTTAGGAATGGCCTTAGGGTTGTAAAATATCCCCAAAGATTTGTTTCCACAAGCATTTCAGTCAGAATAGGAAATCAGATTTTTCTCGTCACTATTGATTGAGCCGTCGCCCAGACAAAACCCAGGCAATCGTCTAGGCATGGATTTTTGCCTTGGTAATTGAATTTTAATGTTGGGCGGGTGCTTGGAATTTATAACTGGGCAGTCGCCGAATTATAATTTCTTCCAAATGTTGTATTTTAGTCCCCCGAATTCAATTTTTGATTTTTTTCAAATCTTTTCTCTTGCAATTTTAACCCTTCAACTTCTAATTGCATCTAATTGAACCCGCAACATCTTTAATCTTCATTTTGTGGTCCGAATCAACTATTGAAATGTTGCAATTTAATCCTCATACTTTGGATTTCCCTCTTTTTCTTTTCCAATTGCTTAGAAACCGGTTCATCATTGAAATAAACGAAAAATTACCCAAGTTAAGTAACAATCAACACTTTCATGACTTAAAAACTTAGTAATATGATCCAAATAAATGCACAAAATGCACTTATCATAACTCAATGAAAACTTGATAATCTTTGCACTTCTATATCTTCTCTTTGATTTGAATAAGAATCAATGTTGATGGAATTTTTGGGATTTGGACTGGTGGAGGAATTTTCTTCTCGTTTCTCCACTTGTCATATTTCTTGGATTGAATAATTTCCTGTGTACAAGAAATGATTTCACAGGGTCTTACAACCCCATGTGGATTTTTTTTTTCCAAAAATGAATCACCCACCCTACCTGCTGTGTCTTGCCTGTACTGATCCTGTGAAGTTCGACTCTATTCACGTAGTGCAGTTTTTCTTGGATTTGTGTTATTTTTATAATTGCCTGCCTTTATTTTTATTTTTCCCTTGTTATGTATATATAATTGCTTGCCTTCATTTTCATATATATATATATATATATATTAAGCCCTGTTCGACATCCAAAATGAATTCTTTGGGAAAAATGAATTTTTTAATAGAGATTTTTTTAGAGAATGTATGGTTAAAAAATTAAAAAAAAAAAGATTTTGAATTTATGTGTAAAATATTTTATCGTGAGAATGTGCAATTTAAAATCTGTTTGAAAAAAAATATATTAATTTAATGGCTGTCAAATAGGAATAAATAAAAATCATTGATTGTCTTCCTAGTATTAATTGGACTGTTTTATCTTTTATGGCCCAAGTCCAGATTTATCTTATTTATTTATATCGTCATATTTACAATTTCCCGTCAATTCGGTATTTAGAAGGTATAGGTTTGATCTTCAGCTTGGATCCCAACCCAACCATCGCCTATCCCTCTCAACATTTATTTATTCATTACAAAACAAATACGTTGGTAAAACTTGAAATTTGAAGTCAAAATTTTGATTTAAACTTGGACTCAAATTTGTTTTATAACACAATTTTTTAGGGTGCGTTTTCATTTGCTATTTTCAAGCCGTTTTCAATTATGCAAGACACTGAAAACGTATTTGATCTGTCATTTTTGAAAATATATTTTCAAAAACATGAAAAAATTTATAACATAAAACTTAAAATACATTTTTGACTTTTTGAGTGTTTTTAGTGAAAATTCTGAAAACACTTAAAACACGAAAAATGGTTTAAATAAAATTTTAAAAATAAAAAAAATAAATTCTAAGAAATAAAATATAACTTTCAAAAATATAATTGATAAATTCTAAAAAATATAATTGTAGAAAAATTAAAATTAAGATTCGACAAAATAGAATTATAAAAATTACTAGATAAATAAAAATTATAAAAAACAAAAATAATTCAAACTCTTAATTATTATTTAAATAAAAAATTTAAAAATAAAATTTATAAAAAAATAAAATTTAGAAAAATTAAAAATAATATTTTAAAAATATAAAATTATAAAAATTTCTTGAATTTTTTTTTTTAAAAAGTTCAAACTCTTAATGATTATTTAAATAAAAAATTTAAAAATAAAAATTTCTAGAAAATTAAAATTAAGATTCTAAAAAATAAATTATAAATATTTATACAAAATAAAAATTATAAAAAAATCAATCAAACTCTTAATAATTATTTACATAATTTTTTTAAATGTCAACGAACACAAACAAAAATATTTTCAATCAACGTTACTAATTTTTTGTTTTATTTCCGAAATTTTGAAAACTCAATATTAATTTTTTAAGTTTTGTAGTGAGAAAAAAATTGCAAAATTCACCAACTTAAAAATGTATATATTACTTAATAATATATTAATATGAAATTTTATGTTTTTGTTGAATAATCAAATTTAACGGAATAAAATATTATAAAATAATTTTTCAAAACAACAAACCAAACACGTTTTTAGAAATATTAAAATAGATACTCAAAACAGCAAACTAAAAATAAATTCAAACTCAAAATTGAAAACGAAAACGAAAACGAAAACACAAACCAAACATGTCCTTAAGAGTTTGATATTGGTAAAACCTGAGCAAGAAAGAGCATCAATCAAAAGTAAATTGAAAAACGAAAGATTTCAATTTTGTGGAAATTAAATAGGCTTTATTTGTTTTATTTGGGCCACTCACAATCCCAAACCTTCAATTTAATTGTAGTACAAAGACTAGATGATTTTCTATCCAATTGATCATTAGTTGACAAAAAAAATAACAATTTGAATTCTTTAGACTAATTTTGACCAATTTTAAAATGATAAGATGATAAATTTACACTTTCTCAAATATTAGCAATTAGAATAAAAAATGAAAACCCCAAAAGGAAAAGGAAAATCCCCCCAAAACTAAAAAACTCATTGGGTCACTGCTAGACACCATTTGTATGTCATATTCACTTGTAGTAAAATTAGTATTCTAAAAGGCGTAATATATTGCGATGCGTTGAGGTCAAGCTATGGGCAACGTGAGTTTAGGCGTAAAAAAGTGTTTTCTTATTTAAATATTTAATAAATCAAAAAAAATTTAATAATTAAAAATAATACTTACTAAACATTTAAAACAGATTTATAAGAACGTTATACATTTTTTCAAAGTTTCCAATAAAAAGATGAGTTTCAAATTTAAATTCAAAATAGTAAATAAATAGTATAGGAACTTAGCTCCCATTTGGCCCCTATTAATTTTCTTAATATTACATTATATTTCTCTCTCTTGTATTTTCAACTACACAATTTTCTATAAAATAATATTACATGTAAATCAAAAATTTTTCTTTCTTTTTCAACTGCTCATTTTTCATAAAAATACTATTTTATCCATTTTCTTTTCTACAAAATGGGGGTCAAATGGGGGCTTAGTGTATTTGATTGGCTTTATTTTACATGAAAAATGTTAATCCTCCACCCAAATTCCTATTTTTGAGGTGTTTGATTGACAAATTTTTCTATAGAAAATATTTTCTAACTTTTGGTCAAATGACTATATTTTCCTCAAAAATAAGGAAAATATTTTTTTTGGAGAGAGTTGATTTTTATTTTTCATGTAATCCACTCTCTCTTTCTCTCTCATCTACCCCCCCCCCCCCCCCTCCTTCTCATCTACCCACCAATGAAAAAGTGACAAGTATAATATTTTCTAGATTAAAAACTAAATCAATCAAGCACATTTAATTAATAATTTCCATACAAATAAGTTTAGGCAATTCAATTGTTTAGAATTTATTTTCTTTCTATACAAGTTTCATACTCGCAATCAAATGCATCCTTAAATCTTATCTAACTCTTTATCGGACTACAATTCAATATCTTATCTTCTTCATTTAATTCGTTCTCCATGTCTTCCAATACAAGTGGTTGTTTTAAATTAAGGCAAAATGAAGAAATTAGCCATTGATAATATTTTAACACCACAAAATTAAAAAAAAATTAAAAAAATGATGATAATGCATGCCAATGTGCCAATAATTGTGCCTAGGCGTGCCTGTCGTTGATCGCCAAATGCCACTTGGCTTGATGTTTTGGCCTAGCATTACGTCTTGACGTCGTCTTTTAGAACACTAAGTAAAATAGCTAATTGATAGTAGACAATCAGAAATTTACACATACCAAAATTGAACTGAAATGGCAAAAAATCGTGTGCAATTTTGCATCTTCAAATGTTGAAAATCATATTTGTCAATGAATTACGACTAGCACATCTAATTTAGACCAATGCTTAAAGCACAAAGTGAAATTGTTATGTCGAATATGAATTAAAGAAATGTATAAAGCTACCACATTAAATACCCAGAAATTAAAAAGAAAAAGAGCTCAAAACGTTACAGCCTTAACAAAAACAATCATGCTATTTAAATAGGGAAATTTGATAGAAAATTGTGGCAGACAAGGCTTGGCATTTATTCATTGGAAAATGATTTTTAAAAAAGAAAAAAAAAGAAAAAAAAGGCAAATCACAGTTTGTCACGTTAGCCAGTCAATATTCCTGTTAAATTTTCTTGTTTGAGTAGCTTAATTCCAACAAAAAATAATAGATACGGCAAAAGTGGAAGATAAATAAATCAAATTCTGTTTAAATCTGAAACGCAATTTTACAAAATTAAAAATTAATTTCAAATGTTTGGTTTCAAAAGGGAGGGGAAAAATTAAAAATAAAACAAAGATGTTTTAGGGCAAAGACGGTCAAAACCCGGAAGTTGATTACGAATCCAAATGAAACTCCATCTTAACGATAAAAGAACTTAATGATGTAATTCAACCAATCCCAAGCCTTTCCTTGCCCATAAAGCTTATATTTTAAGATAGTTAATCATTTCAAACATCACTATCATTACCTTTGAGTACTTGTACCCAAACGTCTTGCACTACGATTAGAGTCATTATAGCTAAAGGCAATCAAGAGAATAATTTATTAACTCTTACAAATAATTTCCCAGTATCGAACTTAATATATGTAAGAAATGTAACTAATAACAAAACAAAAATATTAAAAACATGAAAATAAAGATCAATGTTACTCAATTATCATGTTAACATTTAATCTTGAATGGTAGCTCTGTGGTTAGAGTTTGAATTTGCTCTCCAATGGTCATCAGTTCGCATTCTCTCAAGGACACTGAGATGAATATCCGGCTGTAAACTTTAGAGTCCCGTGGAATTAGTCGAATGCTCGTAAGTTGGTCCGGATGCTCACGATCATTAAAAAAATAATAATAATAAAAATTATTATGTTAACATTTATTAGGACACTTCACAATCACACATCCTTTAGTTTGTTTCTGCTTTTTGAAACTAAACTCAATTCATATCTTAACTTCAAGTTAATTTTGCACACGGTCTCTAAAATTCAAGTGAATTTTAAAATGGTTCTTACTTCTTTTTCTTCTTCTTTTTTTTTATTAGTAATGTTATATAATTCACTAATGCTACTCAAACAGGGTTATGGACGAAAAATTTAAACAGGCCACCTCAGCCTTGATTTGAACCCTTCAATAGCTCCTGTTTAAGCAGTAGAGCTCTATATAATTAGTCAATATGTCGCTTTGATTAGTGACATATTTATCATATCAACTCGTAAACCTTGATATGTACTAACCATTGTTATAGCATTCAATTCCTCCAACTAAGCATCCTATTTCAACTTTGTCGAGACCTTTTTATAATATTTTATGCCTATATTTGGCTCTCATTTCTTAAAATTCATTTTTGTATATACTTATTTTCAATTACATATTTCATAGAATTCACAATTTTTATTAATTTTTCAACCGTTCGTTTCACCAATTTTTGTCAAATATACTAAAAATATAATTTTTATCCAAATCAAATAGGTGCTAATATTGATGAAAATAAAGTTAAAGTTAAAATTAAGGGGAACAACATTATATTTTTTGTTGAACATTAAGATTTTTTCTTCGAATAATTGAGTTTTTTTGTTGAAGATATGTAATGAGGAGATGAGATACAAAGTGATAGGCATGTTTGAGCCCCATTTTTTATTTTTTATTTTTTGTCCAAAATGTATTTTGATGGAGAATGTGTGATTAAAAAATAAATAAAAATTTAGGTTTACGTATAATACTATTTTATTGAAAACTATATAATTGAAAATAGGAGAGAAAAATATATTTTGAAAATAATGGGGACCAAACAAGGGCTAAATATTACTATTAAAGTGATCAAATTGAACTCGATGACTAGATGGGCAAAACAAAACAAAAACTTTAAGAACCAATTTGAAATCTCAATTGAAACTTAAGTGACAGTCGTGCACTTAACATCTTAGGGGGTGTTGGAGTCACATTATTTTGGTAATAATGCATTCTTGAATAGTGTATTGATGGGAAATGTGTGGTTAAAAAATAAGGAAAAGTTTTTAATTTGCGTGTAATATTATTTTATTAAAAAAATTGTGGTTGAAATGATGTCAAATTACTGTTTAAAAGTGTATTTTTTTTGAAATAATGTGGTTTAAACAGGCCCTTAACTTCACATGTTCCATATTACTGTTGAAAACTTATCAGTCATAGCAGCAAACTCGATGAAGAAATAGGTGGGAAGTTAAGAATATGACAAAGTAAAGCAAGAAGCTACACGTAACGTTTTTCAATTCCTGGCCCAACAAGCATAGAACACGATTTCATCAATAAAGACAAAATCATCGGAAGAAAATTTCACACATTTCTATTATAAATGGCCATTTACAAGTTCCATTAATCACACATTCTCATACAATCAAGAAATCAAAATCATCTTCACAGCTTGCAGATAAAAAATGGGTTTCTTTTCAGGGTTTTTGAGCTGTTTCAGTACTGAATCATCTTCTTCCCGAGTCTCTGATGCTATGATCCGAAACCATAAAGCTCCCTCATCAGAGAAACCCAAGAGAGAAATAAAGTCAAAAGCGCCGATTCCAGTTTCTTACTTCCCGTTGAACTCACAGCTTTCGCGCCTATAATCGCTCAGTTTATGCAGATTTGATCGTGTCTGTATGGGATTTCTCTGGCAGATAATGAAACTTTTAAAATGCCTTTTTTCTCTCTTATTTTTAATCACACATTTTTTATTAAAATAATATTACACGTAAATAAAAAAAATTTCTTATTTTTCAACTATACATTTTCCATTAATTTATTATTTAAAAATATATTTTTACATAAAAAATTGTCTCTCAAACACTTTATAAATATGAAAGACGACGAATTGTCCCACTTTTGTTGTCTTGCCACTAAAATGACACCTTTCTAATAATTTGAGATGTCAAAACAATCTTTTTTACAGTGTACTTCTAAAATTTGACACCTCAAAAATATTACGGGTGTCAAGATTTTAATAGCAAAATGGGAATAAAAAATTGGCTCGATACGTTCGCATAATATTAGTTAGTCCTTGTTCGGCGATGATTGAAGTAATATTTGTAATAGATTTTGATAAAAATTGATGAAATGCATAGTTGAGAAGTCGTGAATCTCATGAAATATATGGTTAAAAACTGTTATTGATTTTGACTTAAATAAAAATCAGAATTTCGATTTCGACCATATATGAAATGGACTTAATAACTCCATCACACTTTAATTTACTGAAATGTCCATTAACTTTTAGTAATTTATGCCCCTAATTATTTTAAAATAAAGTATAGTTGATGAAGATTGCTGTTCAAAAATTTTGTTAACGTGGCTTGAATATAACCACCCAACACTAGATTTGTAACATTCAAATTTTAAAGATTTAAATCATCACTAAAAGTTTCATTCTCATAGTTAAAATAAATTTATCAACATCTCAACATGAAAATTTTTAGTTCCATTAATAAAATAAATAAAACATATGGGAAACATAATTAATCGAACCATATCCCAAAATCCTGAATAACAAATTTGACATGGAAATAAAACTAAAATAACGCTGAAAATAAAGATCAATACTCATATTACTCGGGATTATTTTTATTGAATTTTATAATTTCTAGCATAATAACTGCACCTCATCGCCTACTAAAAATGGCTCGTTCTAAACTGTAAAGAGTAGGGAAAATAATGAGTACATGAGAATATTCAGTAGAACACGAAAAATCATGGTGAATTCCCGAATAAAAATATTTAAATATGTGTGTCAAAATATCATACCATTATCATATCTTTGAAACCATTAAGATCTCGATAAACATCATATATTTGGTACCAAATGACCATAACATACATATTATATCATATATTTAAACTTTTATAAGCAAAATAATTTAACAACATGAAATAAACAATTTAAACGACATAAAAGCAACAACACTTTGTTACCCTATCTCATTAGATCAAATAAATTTGATAGGCAATACCAAAAATACGTTTCAAATCTTTATTTTCTATTATCTGCGAGTTAATTGTTTTAATGGTCACTGAATTTAGGTTCATATCTTTGATTGGCCACTGAACTATAAAATGTCGAGTTTTGGTCACTGAACTTTGAAAAATGTTTTGATTGGCCACTGAACTTTAAAATGTCGAGTTTTAGCCATTGAACTTCAAAAATGTCAAGTTTTTGTCACTGAACTTCAGTCCATGTCTTCGATTGCTTACTGAAGTTTAAACTGTCGAGTTTTGATCACCGAATTTTGAAAAATGTTGTACATTACTCATTGAACTTTGAAAAATGTTGTACATTAATCAATGAACTTTGAAAAATGTTGTACATTATTCGCTGTAAACTCAATATTTTTCAAAGTTCAACAGTTATGCTAGTGAGTGATGTATGTAATATTTTAAAGTTTAGTGGCCAAAACTCGATATTTTAAACTTTAGTGAGCAATTGAAATACATTAACCTAAGTTTAGTGACCAAAACTTGACTTTTTCAAAGTTCAGTGATCAAAACTTGACATTTTAAAGTTCAGTGATCAATTAAAGACATAGACCTAAGTTCAGTGATCAAAACTTGACATTTTTCAAAATTCAGCAACCAAAACTCGTCATTTTAAAGTTCAGTGGTCAATTAAAGATATGGAACTAAGTTCAGTGACCATTGGAACAATTAACTCATTATCTGCCGTATGTATATAAAATTCTTGTTTGTTCTCTACCTCCACTTGACACTTATATATCCACATCCTTATGACATAATCTAATAGAGTTTGCTAGGGTATAGAAGTGGGAGGCATACACTACAAGATATTATATAAGAATAGGGTAAGTAAAGAGTTTTCTATTAAAAGTGGGCCGTGAAATCTCAAATCAAAGTATACTTTTAGCTTCCGTTCGGCTCCGATTAAATTATATTTCATTTTTCTCTCTCCTATTTTCAATCACAGAATCTTCTATAAAATAATATTGCACGTAAATCGAAAACTTTTCCTTTTTTTTTCAACCACTCATTTTTTTATAAAAAAACACTATCCCACCCATTTCCATTTCAAAAAATAGAGTCAAATAGGGGCTTAATTAAAATAAGATCTTCGGTCAAATAAAAGATAAGTTTGTATTTATCTAACACACTGCACGTGTGCATATCAATTAGGGCTGGACATAGTTCAGTTCGGTTCGGTTCTAACGAGAACCGAACCGACCCGAAATTTTCGGGTATTTAGTAAGTGGAACCGTCGGGTTCAAATTTAATTACGGAACCGTTCGGGTTCGGTTCCATTCGGTTCGGTTCGGTCCGGTTCGATTCCATTCGGTTCCGTATTATAATTAAATTTTTTAATATGTACAAATTTAATTAATAATATATTTAATATTAGTTGTTACAAAATAACATAGTTCAATCTTATGTGTTTCACGTCTCTCTTTGCTGAATTCTTCATAAATTTGATTATTAAAATCACAGAACGAGAAAGATAGGGAGCTTAAAATAATTAAAAGAGATGTTGTAGAATTTTAATTAGACTTTCTCCGATAGAAACGACACTATAGTAGAATAACAAATTTGGATAAAATTGAGGTCAATTTGATTAAATCGATTTTGAATTGAATATTAGAAATAGGAAAATCATATTTTGTGGTTTGAACTAAATTAACTAGTTAACATATTTATTTAGAAAAAATAAAATAATTTTACTTATTTTAAATAAATTAATTAAAAAAATTACGGAGATTCGGTTCTTATTCGGTTCTTCGGGTCTTGGCCTAGAACCGAGAACCGAACCATACCCGTCGGTTCCTGATTCAAATACCCGTTCGGGTATTTAACTTGAGAAGAACCGTCGGGTTCGGTTCTGTTCGGTTCGATCGGTTCGATTCGGGAGTTTTGTCCAGCCCTAATATCAATCAAGAAATTAATAAACAAACCTAAATAAATTTCTAATTAATGACAACTTCTACATACGGCCACATCTTGAATCTAAGTTATACATGATTAATTGTGAGCTACCCAATGAGTCCCATATTAATATACAAAATATCGCTCTAACAAAATTAAATTAGTTGGCCCAAAATAATATTGAGTTCAATATATTGCACTTTAGCCTCTCAACTTTCAAAATATGAAAATATAGTATATAAAATAATTAACTATAGTATGTGAAAATTTTCGAGACTTTACAAGATCACCAAGATGAAAAAATAAAAATAGGCAGTGGCAGGAAAGAGATGGAAAGATGGACCATGATATGGGCAAGCTCGCCAACTAGAAATTGCCTAGTAGTTGGACGCCCCCCCTGGGCTGGGTTGGTTATGCTGAATATGGATACCTTAGTTCACAAGGTTGTTGGACATTTTGGCGTCGGAATTATCCTTGGGTGATATACTTGCAGTCCAATAGTAAAGAATCGTGTAACAACTCACGGATAAAAATTTGACAAATCGAATTGAAAGTTATTAATGTTTTCGTACATCCTTTTAATTTGACACAGACATCCGGCCAATAGGGCGCGTCACATCACCCCCTAGTTGGACATGAAGTTATCCAAGAAGAAAAACTAAGGAATAAATTATCCACATGTTAATATCATTTGCTGCTTGAGAGAAAATTTACTAGATGAATAAAGCCATTTGTTTAGGGTTAAAAACAGTGGACATAAAGATACAGATTGATGTGTTAGAAAATAATTGAATGTTTTTGTTTTAATTTTTTCAAATTGTTCAACCATGCGTCGACACGTGTTCATCTGAATTTGAGTCATGATTTGAACCTTAATATGTAGCATGATTGTTATTAGATAGACAAATTGTACGCCTTTGCTTACTTTGTTGTTGTCTTTGATGACTTGATTGATAAAAATTCTCATTTTTCTTTAAAAATTTTGAAAAAACTGATGTAAGTTGTCCATGTTAAGTTAATTCACTAATTATAATTCAAATTTTAATCTAAATCAGAATCAACAATTACTTTTAATCATATATTTTATGGATCCTAAAATTTTTTATTCATATATTTCATCAATTTCTATCAAAATCTATTAAAAATTTAATTTTATTCCCCACAAAATAGAGGAAGTAAATGGGTAAAACATTTCTATTATGCTATATCATTATCAAACTTGCTATTCGTACAGAACTGGATGACAGAAGTGCATGACAGAACGACATGGAAAATGAGGGAAAAAAAAAAGAAAAGGAAAGACAACGCTCAAGTGAACACAACCCGGCCCTTTTTTCATTCCCGCTCAAAGGCAACCCGAACCCTTGGAAGGCGACGGCGAGCGACGGCGAATCGTCAGCGACGACGGCGAACCAACGAAAGGCGAGCAACTCCGTAACTCAGTTTTGACGAAAAGTAAGTATTTCAGTGGAGAGCTCACTGACGGAGAAGGAACCACGGCTGTAGGAGACTTGGTAGAGGCATTGTTGATGTTTATTGCAGCCTGGGGAGTGGAGTCGCCGGCAGAGGGGAGAATCCATGAAAGGCAGATGATTTTGTAGGCTACAAAACCGAGTCAGACTGGGCGTAGCACTTCTGCTCGGGAGGGTTGGATTCTGGGGTTGAATTGAAGAGGTGTTCTGGGGTGGAATTGGGCATTGTGATGGCTTGAATTTATCACATTGACCACTACAATGGGTTGAATTGAAGAGGTATCCTGGGGTGGAATTGGTCATTGTGATGGCTTGAATTTATCACATTGCCCACTAAAATGGCTTGAATTGAAGAGGTATTCTGGGATGCAATTGACCATTGTGATGGCTTGAATTTATCATATTGACCATTACAATGGCTTGAATTGAAGAGGGGGTTGAACGGACCATTACAATGGCCTGAAATGAAGAGGGATGCAGGGGTTGAATTGAAAGCCGACGGAGAAAGATTATCCACATGGTGCAATTCACATTATGCAAATCTACTTGTGAAGTGGTAGTTTATTGACCATTATGATGGGTTAATATGGGTAGTTTATGATCAATGATTGTACAATTCTACTGACTTGCAGTAAATTGAGATGGCTTATGAAGTAGTTTATGAAGTGGTTGCTTATAGTTTATGACCAATGATTGTATAATTCTACTGGTTTATAGTTTATGAAGTGGTAGTTTATTGACCATTATGATGGTTTCATATGCACTTCAAGATGTCAAAGCACATAAATTTCTTTAAATAGTAGAAGCCATGAATCTGATATATAGTAGCATTGAAATAAAGATAGACATGAAGCTGCTTGGTAGGATTAAATTCACTGAATGATGCTGGAATTTTTGCAATTAATGGTATCCATAAATGCCGTATCTATCATTCACTCCAGGCACCAAAAAATTTGCAATTAATAATAAAAGACAAAAGACACAGACCCGACCATATACAAAAGACACTGTCCAATACATTTTCATCCTGCTTCCAAATACAAAAGACACAGAGCACTACAACTTTGTGGGCATCATCTGGTCCATTAGTGCAAGTACTATAGCCAATATTAAGCAATCATTGGTTTCCTCCATCTCGGTCCGGTAAGCTTGGGTAAAAGTATGGCACTGCTTGAAAATCTGTACAATCCGTTCATAAATGCCCGAACAAGAAATAAAATGGATGATGCACTTTATATGTAGAATGTTTAGCCGCATAATTACCTTGACCATGGAAGTGAACATGATTGCTAGACGGAGGTATTAAATTTTGTTGTGTGAATGCAAGACTTTGATTGTCACCCTACATAAACAAATTTTGTTTGTGATAAATATGTTATTATTGAGATAATTTCATCATATACATATACTAACCAATAGGAGTTGCGTATATGTTAACGGTGTAGCCATGCAATATTGTGAATGTTGAGGTACTTGAACGACATCCGCATCGACGCCAACATTACTTGGCCGTGCCTTCGGCCTATTTCCTTTGGATGTAATCAAACTTCCCTGCATGACATCCCAACACGTTAGTTATATCTAGAAAGTAAACAACCCACACGCAATTGGTAATATAAATGTGAAATGTACCTTTGCTTTATTCGAACTAGATTCCAACGGGCTCTTTTTACGAAGTTTCTTTGGCGCCCCCTTTACTTAGGATCAAGTAATCCACTATTGGTAGCTTCTAGTGATGATCCACATTGTGAGGCGATTGGTGTACCATGCGAAGATATGACATTACTCACAACATTGGATTTCGATGCTTTTACCGGTTTACATTCATGTTCGATCCATTTTTGTAAGGTTTCAGCTCTGCTTTCATCATCTGCAACTAGGTCCGCTAATGTAGCGAAAGACTGACACAGTTTGTCATACCTCAACTGTCCCGGAGTACTAGTCAAACCATCATAATTAATTGCGACCCTCGTGTGGGCTCTACTTACATCTCTCCGCTACCTCCGTAATATATACCTCTCCGGTAGTTGTTTGACATCATTACGGATCAATACTGCAATCATATGCCTGCATATTATGCCTCGAAATTCGAATAAGTGGCAACTGCAAACAGTTTCATAGTCTTCCTTCTGAAAAGAGACGACAAATGTTTTTTTCTTTGATCGCTCATCATTTATCTCTTCCTCGCATATCTCATATGTTGTCCCCAAACTTCCCTCTGAAGTAGATATTAAGTCACAATAAAGCTTCCCGGTGAACTCTTCTTGAACTTCTCGAAACTTTGAAATGGTATAAACGGCTTGAAATTGTTTCTCCATTTCATACCTCGTTGCACATGGTACCATTTGTGAGAAAGATTTGAAATCTGCTTGAATTTCCTTCTCAACTTTACTCCTCAAAGCTCGTTCATATTGTTCGACAAATTACTTTAACGAAGTCTTTGCATGTACATACCCATCAAAGAACGCGTTCATACTTTCACTGCGTTGAGTTGTCGACATCCCTGCCCAAAAACTGGTTTTGAAATAACATGGAACCCACCGAGATCTATTCTCATAAAGCCCCGACAACCAGGTATTATTATGCAAATCATATGTGTCGATCATTACCCTCCAACCTTCTTCAAAATTTTGAATAAATTGTGAATCGTAAACTAAATTGTGTATAGTATGGAAAATCGAACCTTTATCGACGTGATATCCAAACTTTTCTGGTAATTTTTTCAATATGTGCCACAAACACCATCTATGCTTCATATAAGGAAACACGATTTCAATTGCATTCTGCATAGCCCTATCTTGATCGGTAATTATACCCTGGGGGGCTTCACCATGCATACACTGCAACCATGTCCTAAATAGCCAAACAAATGTATCTGTATCTTCATTCGATAGAAGCCCACATCCGAGCAAGGTCAATTGTCCGTGATGATTAATACCAACAAAAGGAGCGAACGGCATGTCATACTTATTGGTGAGGTACGTGGTGTCGAATGTGACAACATCACCAAACTCCTTATAAGCTTGTCTGCTCCTGTTATCTGCCCAAAACACATTTTTTAGTCTCGAATCTTCATCCAAATCCATACTAAAATAAAGCCCGGAGCAAGTAGCTTGCATTTTCGAAAAGTAGGATTGTATTGCTACGGCGTCTCCTTCTCCAAGTCTTAGACGCCGAACTTGTTCAACATAATTTCGACAATCTTTTTCCACGCATGTCATATTTTCGTATCCACCTACTTCGATTACTGTAGAGTTGAAACTTTTGTGTAAGGGAATTCCTGCCATGTCATTAACTTCTAGCCGTCGTTTAACATGTGTGCTCAACTCTCGATTGCATCGATATAGCCTCGACTTTGATGGACTGGTTTTATGATTATGGTCGAGGTTTAATATGTTGATTCTCCATATTCCACGACTATCCATAGATGCAGTCAATCTCACTTTACAACCTGTTTAAATTGTTGGTTGCGGTTTCAAAGAACTGCTTGTAGTACTGCTTCGTTTTCCTTCACGACTACATGTCAATGTGGCATATCTCACAACACCGTCGTCATCCTTTTTAGAATTTCTTTTTCTAACTGGAAAACCTTCAGCGTATGCATATTTTTTGTAGTAATCAAACAATTCATTTTCGTCATTAAATTTCATACCAACCTCCGGCATTCGCGCACCATCTCGTCCTACGATTTCATCACCCAATAAGTTCACATTCCCCACAACATTCTCGGACTCGGCTTCTACCACAATAATGTCATCCACGTCATCCAAAATATCTTTATCTGTAACATAAAATCAGTTACAATGTTAACATAGTAGCTCACAATCTTCAGATAACATAGCAGCATGTTAGGATAAAATAGTACATGAACATTTTTGCTAAAATTTATTCACCATGAAAGTCAATGTTTTAGGAGCTATGTAAAATAGAAGGGTTTGCATGTTGCATTAAAATGGCAAGCAAATATAGAAACACTTCAACATTTGAACTACTTGGCACCTAGTAAAGCTCACAATCTTGAGATAACATGGCAGCATGATAGGAGAAAATAATACTTGCACATTTTAGCACAAATTTATCCACCATAAAAGTTCATGTTTTAGGAGCTATGCAAAAAGGATTTGTAAGCCACATTTCCTTCTATTTTAACTGATCAATAGAGAAGTCAAACCGTAAAAAAAAAAAAAAAAAAATGGCGTTAAACAAACTACCCATTACCTTTGTCAGTCATCTCTTTGATTAACTCGGAAAACAGCGCTGGAGCAAATGGACCATGTCAAATGGTCGATTGTGGTGGAAATAATTTGGGGAAAATTTTTCTTTTCCCGCTTCTCAGTAAGATGAAGGAAATGGAGGCAACAACTTCCAAGAAAAGGCTAATGGACCATGTAAAATGAGAGACTAATGGGCCCCCAAGCCATCCGGTTTTGAAATGGCAAGCAAATAGGGCCGTTAGATTTTTTAATTCAAAAATTCCAGCTCCTTCTGTCATGTACCGTGTCAACCTGCAGGTACAACCAGCATTTTTCTTACATGAAATGGGAATAAGTAAATTCGATAATTATAAATTAATATATGGAAATTAGACAACCTAACAACCACATATGGTGTCATATAGCCAACCAATCGGGGTACTTTTAAAAATAACCTAGTCAAATCACCAAAATTCCATATTGACTTTTCAAAACTTAAATATTATCACTTTGGCCTATTGAACATTGAAAGACAAAAATACCCTTAATTATATTATACAATTACCAAATCTTATTTTGTTTAAAAGACATTATTACCCTTTTAGTTAATAATTGAAAATCAAATAATTTCCACTTAAAATTTAAAAATTAGCTTTTAACACAGATAAAAATTCTCATTTTTCATCTGCTTCAACCTCAAAATCTAAAAAAAAATTCCAACACTGAAAACGAATTTTTTTTATATCAATCACTTCAGATCAATAAGTATATTTACGCATGTTTAATTTCGTTTCGGTAAATTAGTGTACGTTTTAATCGATAAATTTTATTTTGATATAGTATTTAACGCAGATAATTTTTTTATTAGATCTATAATTTTTTTAGAAGCATAGAACAAAAAAAATCATCTTTATTTTTATCAAACGGACGTTTAAACAGCCGGCCGACGTTTTAAGCAGCCGGCCGACTGTTAAACAGTCTTAACAGTCGACTGTTTAACAGTCGACTGTTTAACAGTCGACTGTTAAAAGCCAACTGTTTTTAGGCTGTTTCAACTGCTTTAATGTCAATTTTTTTGATAATTTTTATTGCCACTAATTTTTTCTTACAATTAATAATTTTTATTATTAAATAAACAATTTTCTGAATATTTCTTTTTGTAATTAATTAAAAATTTTGTTTCATCATGCAGATATGACTATAATCTTGTTGTTTCGTCATGCAGATATGACTATAATCTTGATTTGTTATTTTGGTGATTTTGAATTAAATGAAAATGATTGATGAGTATAAAGATGAACGAGTGATATACGTGACGGTATTTTATTACGTGTTGACACACATGATCGACCCACCCAGTGCGAACCACGTGGCATGATTGCCGAAGCCCCTAGGAATGGTGAACACTCAACATCCAAAAGCAAAAACTGTGACGTAGCCCAAATGCTGGAAGGCTGAAGTGCAATGGTCGAGATGGTCCATACCGAAGCCCAAGATGCGGAAGCCGAACTCCAGAACATCTTTGACATCACTCCACCCCAGAGATCCGGTCTTACACAAGAATCCTCCTTCAATAATTACCGAGACATCCATCATAGAGTGCAAGTGTTTTATTTTGTCAAACATAGCAGCGGGTCTGCCAATTAATATTTTACAATGTACAATGTGTACATAAAATATTTTACAAAAAAATTAAATATACAATGTGTACATAAAATATTTTACAATTTTTATAATTATTTCTAGGGCTGAAAAATGAAACCTTCAAATCGCAAAACTGAACCGAAATCCTTTTTTTGAAATCATTGGTTTGGTTCCACGTGAATTCGTCAAAGTTTTGATTTTGAACTGAACCAAATCGTTTCGAAGTGGTTTGGTTTAGGTTTCAAATTTTGCAAACCGTTTCAAACCGCCAAACCGTTTACCCAAAAAGTTTGAAAATAAATTAGTCTAAATTTTATTTAACCCAATTAAAACTTAACACATTTCAATTAAAAAGATACATTTATATTAGACGTGATTCAATTAAACTCAAATCGACAATTATACATCTCAATTAATTAATTAATCATATACAAATATTCATGAGTCGGCATAATTGTGAATGTAATATCCTCAAATTGGGTAAAGTTTTAAACAACTAATGCTAAACCACATCTATCGGTTCTCCATTACTATTGAGTAGACAATAAAATCTAGATTTTAATTCAAACGTACACATTTCATTTCCTTCTAATCATTTTCTCAATTTTTACTCAAATTCAAGTCAGATTACCAGCATTCTTTTATTTTTTGGTAAATATTTTTATATTTTAATTTGTAGTTATATTTTTTTGTTATGATAATTGTCAATTTGTCGGTTTCCCTTAAAGTAATTCACCAATATTTAGATTTAGTAGAAGATTTGAATGATTCACAAAAAGTCATAGTATCTAAATACTATTGTATTTGAATATTTTTAATCATTTTCATTTATTAATTATTTTATATCATTTAACTATAATCAATGAATTTATGAAATATATTTTTATATTTATGAAGAAAATGAATCATGTATTACACTTGCAGATGGATACCATTAGTATCGACTAAAATTTTAAATATTTATATCATATTGTTGCATTATAGTGATTATAAGGCTTGATCAACGAAACCGTCAAATCGTAAAATCGAATCGAAACCGTTTTTTTGAAACCATTGGTTTGGTTCCACGTGGGTCCTTCAACGCTTT
>NC_036257.1:3782013-3800755 GCF_002742605.1 Olea europaea var. sylvestris | reverse complement strand
CAGCCCATATTTTCTGGAGGATAATGTGGTCAATTGTTTGCTTGAACACTTGTGTGAATGTTTTCTGACAGTAGCAATTTAGGAAGGAAAACCTTTTCATTCTCTACATTAATATTGTTTTCTCTCTTGTATTTGGTCGATTCTCAGTTCTTACATTCACATATGATATTTAAATTAAATAATATTGGACCTATTTAGCATTGGATACTTTGAACCCATGTCAATTTTAAACTTTCGGAAAATATAGACCAGCAAAATCTTGACTCTGACTTAAAACCTTATCATCATCATTGCAAAGCATGGACGGATATGAAACTAAGCTTAAACAAAGATTTGTAAATTTTTATAAATTTTAAAAAATCTTATTCACTTGAATTAAACCCGTGTTTGAAGCATCCATCTAGAGATGATATTTTCATTTAATTGAACAAGCGTTAGGAATAAAAAATGGGATGTGTTGACTCTTTGTTTTGTAAACGTGTTTTCTTTGTTTTAAATAAATAAATATAAAACAATTCCCGTAATCTTATATTCGCGCCTATTAACATTATAATTTCTACATTACTTATTCAAGTTTGGTCTATTTCAACTACTGCAAGTGCAATCTGGACTAGAATTGACTCACTGAGACAAGAAACCTCAATGTCATCACAGATCGTGGTTGAAATATTCGACAACACATGACACCATGGGTTGTGAAATTTGTCCTTCTCGGACCACAAATTTTTATCTCGTTGATTAAGGGTTTAATATTCACTTGAAGCACGTTAAAATTAACTACTATGGGTCGTGAAAATTGTCTGACTTAAAAATCGTAATCAAAACTTGAAATTTTAGTTTAATTTTATTAACTATTGTCTGACTTAAAAATCGTAATCAAAACTTGAAATTTTAGTTTAATTTTATTAACTATTGTCTGACTTAAAAATCGTAATCAAAACTTGAAATTTTAGTTTAATTTTATTAACTATTGTCTGACTTAAAAATCGTAATCAAAACTTAGAAATTTTTGTTTAATTTTATTAACTAAATGTTGAGGGATATGATAAATGATTATATTAGGAATCAAACACTGATCGAAATTTTGAAATTTATGTCGATACAAGAAGATAAACAATGAGGTCACAATAAAATACCAAACGACTACAATTTTAGTACTAGCCATCACAATACGAAGAAAAAGTTCAAAAATGAATATTAATTCTTTCATTTCACATAATTGAGAAATATGGTTGTCAATACAATACGAACAATAAATATGGTTGAAACGCATTGTCACGACTATCTCCATTCTCCATGGTTGTCAGGTGATTGAATAATTTTTTTTGCAATATTCACATTTCAAGTTAACAATTGTTTTAACAGGGCTGAACATTCTTATTATTTCAAGGGCTTTAAATATTAGTCCACCATGTTCAGGGATGGATCTAGGATCGTTGGTGAGTTAGGACGGCCATTCACCGTTAACCGTCAACGACCAATTAGCAAGATCGTTTATTAATATTTAATTAAATAATGTTATTTTTTTAACCAATAGATAAATGCACTAAAACGTAA
This sequence comes from Olea europaea var. sylvestris, assembly GCF_002742605.1. Lineage (NCBI taxonomy): Eukaryota > Viridiplantae > Streptophyta > Magnoliopsida > Lamiales > Oleaceae > Olea > Olea europaea. Next base: position 3,799,198 of record NC_036257.1, on the reverse strand, counting down.
AAATCATATACCTATGTTGTCGACTAGAATTAGTGGCAGAATTAGATGCACCACTATAAATACTAGGTTGGGAGTTTCGTTTCAGTTGAAAAACCTGTTCCATAGTCCGTAAGAAAAATTAAACATGCATTAAACATAATTTTAAACTCTCATCAATTTCCAACAGCAATTCATAAACTTTACAATTTATCATTTATTACAGATCAGAGTCATAGTTATCACAATTCATAAATTCACAAATTTCCCCAATTTTCATAAATCACAAATCATCACAATTCCCATACTAAATCACTAATCAAATTAATGCATCAAAATTAATTAATACATTTTGTTTCTATCACCATTCAATTTTTAACTCAACTGACAGTAGACAACGCATTTGGTTTCTATCAAATGCTCCATTTTGCATAACAGACAAATAGGAAAGCTGTATGTTCCACAAAAACAGACATGTACGTTACTTTTGAATCGAGACCAGAATACGATTCAAAAAGGAAAATTAAAAAGCCATCAAAAAAATGAATTAAGCTCACTACTTAATCTTTGCACAAAAAAATGAAGAAGCAGCCAGTAGGAACCAAAATTCCAAATCAATCTTTGCACAAATTATAGACTTACACACTAAAATTCTAGTGGAGGAAGTCGACGATAGTAGGTGGCATGATAGATGGCAGGTCACAAACTTACGAGCAAGTCCACGGGGCCACGGCGATGAGGGGGCGATGCAGAGAGAATAAGAGAGGGTGGAAATTTGGAGAAAATTGAATTTATCATTTCAATTTGATTACGCCCCGTTTGGCCCCCATTAATTTACATTCCATTACATTTTATTTTTGTTTATTTTATTTTCAACCACAAAATTTTTCATAAAATAATATTATAGATAAATCGAAAACATTTTTTTTTCAACCACTCATTTAAAAAAAAAATACTATTACACTCATTTTCATTTTCACAAAATGGAGGCCAAACGAGAGCATAATTCAACGAGTTAGTGACGCAATGCCCAAAACTGGGAGTTGTAGCGCCATTACTGTTCAAAAAAAAACAAAGCCTTTGTTTGATTCCCATTTTGGGGTAAAGAATGCATTTTGAATAGCAGAATGGTGAAAAATGCGTGATTAAAAATTAAGGAAAAATTTTGAATTTACGTGTAATATTATTTTATTGAAGAATGTGTGATTGAAAATGAATTTTAAAAAAATAAATTTTTAAAATAATGTGGCTAAAAGAAGGCAAAGCTTCGTTGCAAAGCAAAAAATTTCTTCAGTCAATGTCTCGTGCCACCAATTATTCAACCAAAGCCACCAATAATTCAATGTTTGAATCTTATTTCATTGACTATTATGTTAATCGTCCAAACATGGTTTCGTGCTAGCATTAATTCCAATTCAAATAATTTACCTAAAAGTTGAATCCGGATTATAACATAAATGAACAATTATAATCGTACTCAAATTCAAAAATTAATTTCTAAAATTCTCAGATTTGAAAAAAAAAAAAAAATTTCTAAAATTTGAAATTTTAGGATTAAAATCAGCATCCCAATAGAGAATCCAGAGTATGAATTCAACCCTAAAATTCTTTCTTTTATTTCAATGGTTTAACATTGAGTTATCTCTGATACTATTTGTTAAAATTTTTATGAAACTCTACATCTCAAAACTTGAAAACTTAATTACTTTATTGTCAAAATATACCATGTCAAGTCACCAAGAGAATTATTAACTACGGAACATACCTTAATTCATTGGAAATGATTCTTTAATACTGTATCTTGAATCTTGACTCTTTTTTATTCTTGAGTTCATGATCCTGATTTTGGTTTCTTGTTCCATAGTCTTGATTTTTGATAACGGATTGCTTGTTCTTAATTATGGGTTTTTGGACATTCCTCTTCAATATGCTTTCTCTTGTATTTATGTGTTTATGAGGTGACACGAAGAATGAGAAATTACATATGAATTAAAGACTATAACTCTATATATAGTTTTCATATGTATTTCGCTCATTATAAAATATAATTATAAAAGAATATGGTCTCTACACATATAATTCGACCCACACTTGATTTAAATGCCCTAAGCCCCAATAATTCAATTCTTTATTAGATTTCTTTAATTTTGAGTTTAACTTTAAGATAGTCTTTGCACAATAAATTACATACATCAACCCAATTGACAAATTAAATAATTTCCCAACATATATATTTTCTTACCTTTTTCATCTCTACTCTTTCGGTTTATATCTTCATTGATGGGTGTAAATAGATTTAATTGATGGAGTTGCAGAGTGTTTTCAGTGAAGAGGTTATACTTGTAAAAGGATAATGATGTGTTTATGAAAATATTTCTTTTAAGTGGTGCGTGTATATTATTTGGTGCAAAAAATAATGATGGTGATAAAAATATATTTACCCTTTCCCTTTTTAGACTAAAGTTTTATTCATTTTGTACTTCTATGAAACCACAGCATTCTAGACAAATGTTATTTATATTTAAACAAAATTATTATCCTTGAATCTGGAAAAGTTCTCTAAATTTTTTATTTAAGGTTATCAAATCGTTAGAACCATTTTTTACTATAAATAACTAGATATTTTTACTTTGCTACCTCTTGAAAATGCATATGCAATAAGATTCAGAAGAAGTTGATAATACCACATAATCGGACAGTACAATGCCATTTATACAACAACCATGCTACTGTAATAGGGAGGGTTTGACACCTTCCTTGACCGATACTCACAAATAGGGGATGGGTCCCACATTTTTTTTTTTTTGCATTTTTTATTCAGGTAGGGCTCATGTTTGTGAGTGAGTGTCAACCAAGTGGGTAAAAAAATCTGACAAAATAGCTTTTTCCTACAATCTTTTTAATACATTATTATTGACATTATATGTGTTGTCAACATTTGATTGGACGAAAAAATCGTCCAATGATTTATCATCACGTGGCATTTGTTAGAGTACCATAATTTTTAGGTTTCTTTTTGTTTATTGAGAAGACAGTAAAAGGTGATCAAGAAGCCTAATGGGACCATTGACGTAATCCAACCAATCCCAAGCCTTTTCTTGCTCATAAGAATAGTCAACATTTCTTAGTCTTTCCATCAACGTCAATTTCACAAGTGTTGGCCACTCGATACGCATATTGTCACCTCAACAAAGACTCACTTCACCAAGTGGGCAGTCGACGTGGGCTCACTGGATACCAACTCCAATTACGTAAATCAATATTTCAAGCTGCACTAATCCAAGTCATTTTGGTATAAGCAGACCATTTACGATGAAAACGATGAGCTTTCTTGATTTAAAATATTAGATATTAATGAGATTTTTACGATTGACGTAAACAATACATTTTAGTAATCGTTAAAACCCTTCCAATGGCCACTAAAAATAAATTGAAATAATTTATGCAAAAAATATTCGGTGCTAGTAAACAATGAGTTTATAAGATATTTTTGTTCTAAATTTCATTTCTTGTCATGCAATCTGAGAAAAGGGTGGAATTTGGTAGTAAACAACCAAATGGAACGTGTTCAACTAATATACATCAATAAATAATAGATATTTACTTGGAAATTGCATAAGCCACGAAGTTAGTCAAACCACCATCAAATAATATAATTGATCTAAAAATACTAATGGCATGTTTGATATTGATTATGAGAATCAATTTTTTGACTATTAAAAAGAAAAATGGGTCTCACATGTAAGTGAAGAAGTAAAAAATAATGGCTGACTATGTTAAGTAACATTCAAAAAATTAATTTTTTTTGCTTGAAAAATCAGAACCAAACAGAGCTAATAGATATAATTAATCATCCTAGTGGGATAAATGATCCTTGTTCAACAAGAAAATTGACTGCCTAACACGGATGACCTTGTCGATTGTAGTAAATTTTCAGCAAATATACAATCTTCTCAAAAAATTTCTTTCTGAACTCAGTCAAAAAGCAACCAGTCAACAAGAAACATGTGGGAAATTTATAAGAGAGAAGGTTTAAGTAAGACTTTTACCTTGCCCAGCAAACATAAAAAGCCGCCACTGTTTCATCATCGAATAAAAAAGAAAATTCCACACCGCGTTTCTTAGGTATTTTCAACTATATATAAGTGGCCACTCACAAGTTCTTATACATATAGCCAAGAACAGATAAAAAATGGGTTCGTTTTTAGGGTTTTTAAGCTGCTTCAGCAGTTCATCTTCTTCACAAATATCTGATGCTATCGTCCGACCTCGGAAAGTTCCTTCTGCAGAGAAACAGAAGAGCAAAGTAAAGTCAAAAGGCGCTCCGATTCCAGTTTCTTACTTTCCAATAAACTCACAGCTTTCGCGCTTGTAACTAAATCTATTGCTCAGCTTATAGTCTCCTCTTATTTTGGCACTTTATCGTGCATGTGTGGGTGTAATTTCTTCGGCTGCTGCTCAGAAAACAGCTAACATTAAAGAATGGCTGTCCAAGAGGGTCTCTTTAAGAGATAAATCCCACATCAATTCTAGATGAATTGTCAAGTTTTAATCTTGTGCTTTCTCCTTTAGATTATGATTTTGTACTACAGCAAGATCCTTGGAATGTTTAATTTATATACCAATGTCCTTTTTTGTGATCATTTACACTCTCCCTAACACAATTTTGCAGTGTTCCTATTTTATTTATTTATTTATCTACCATCCATCTCGAATTTACACCTAATCTAGGAACGTTTTTGTTAATTACTGAACAATCAGATAGTCTTAAACTTAAAAGATATGTTAGTTACGCCTTGATAAAGAACGGCACTATAAATACATGGATTGCATGACTTATAGCCAACAGATTGAGTATGAAAATTTTGAATTGGCTTCAATCGAGATTGCCTCCCAGAAAGTCTTTGGTAAACAAGTTCCACTTTGTATTTAACAGGAATTTATGCAAGATCGATCGAACGTATAGCAAGAATAAAATTCAGAGACATAATTGAAACAAAAAAAAAAATAAAAAAAATTCAATGATTGATTTGTCTAACAAAAAAATAAAATAAAATTCAATGATCGAATCAACTACAAATAAACCTCTTAAATGAATCGTTGTTGCTAAACTATCAGTCAAATTGTTTAAATAATTTGATAGGAGAGTTGAGCATCTTGACCAAAACAACAACCACTAAACCTATCAAACGAGGAGAACTAAAAATCTGATGAGTACCTACCTCAGTACCCATATGAGAAAATTAAAGTCCATAACCTAACACAAATTTTTTTACATGAATTTGGGGACTACAGTACTTCTTCTTAAAGTCCATAACCTAATATAAATGATCAGTCTAGACTTTGGAGGACTGGTATTATGTTAGTATTTTATTGTTGCCTTATTGTTACTGCTAGCACATCGTTAGCAGTGGTACTTCTAGTCGAAAGGCATATTTGAGATGTGCAAAATACTATCATGGAAGCAAATTTTGATAATGTAATGAGCAAATGGAAATTGATTTGGAATTTTAAACTCGATCCGTTACATAATTGTAAATTTTATGTGTTAATATCATGGTAAATTATTAATCTTACAGAATATGACAAGAGTCTAACTTGTGCTAGACATGTAGATATAATGGAGGCCTTGAAGCGCTCATTGCAAGTGTTGGAAAAAATTGGCGATTTGTATGTAAATAAATTATCAATTAACATAACTATCTTAAACATAAACGTAAATAATATAATTCAATAATAATTCAAATATAATAGGAGAGTTAAAAATTTTACTGGTATATCACAAATGAAGACTTTTACTGGTACATCACAAAACTCTTGAAATTTGATTGTTCAATTAATTTTGAATTATCTTGTATTTCCCATCTTTTAATGAGTTAAATTTTTCTGTAGTTCCCTTTGTTGGAGTCGAGTTATAAAATACACGTACATGCGAATTTATTAAAAAAAAAAAGTATTATTTTCACTGAATTCTCCATCGTTTTAATGCTAGATTGCAAGCGCCATCTTCAACTTTGACCTTTTTAGCAGTTTTTCCCTAACCTTCTTGTCTTAATATTAAGACCATCAACCTTTCATTTTTAAGAGCTCGTCGCCCCTATATTGAAATTTTTGGCGGAAAAAATTATAAATTAAGGTGATGTGAAAAATGAATTTGTCCTCAATCTAAAAAAGCTAAGACAAATAAATAAAACAAGAAGGAAGAGAAAAAGAAAAGGAAAAATTTCAAATCCTCTAATTGTTTGGATATATGCTCTAATTCATTAATTTATATTATGTTTTGAACGAATAAATAATAATTTATGTCATTTGAATATTTTTATAAATGTGATTAATATGAGAAAATTATAAAATGTACTTTGATCACGGATATTATTATAAATTAAATTATTAAGTTGTCAAATACAGATAGAATCAATTTATAAAGTGACAAGAAATAATTGATTGTGGCGAGTAAATATAGTCGGACACTGCATTTTAATAAGTTCGTATCATCTTTATTAAAGCTTATCTGATCTTTGGTAATAAAGATTATAATATAACAAATATTATTGGACTTGGTCAAGTAACAATTAATACTTGATGATCATATAGAACTAAATGTAATTGACAATCGAACATACGTCTAAATCCTGAATGGACTAGAAACTTTAATTATATAATCAATAGCTCGTTATTTTGAGAATTAGAATGAAGTAATTAACTAACATATTTTCGTAATGTGGAATCTGTCACATATTTTATAGAGTATATATTTGTAGAGCAATTTAATCCTAGCTCACCAGTCTAAAAATAAGATTGTTAAACTAGTAATTGAAAAAAAAATGAAACTGGTGCTTGTGATATTATATATGAATAATTAAAAAAATAATCGATTAATCAAAATAGTCATTTTTACTTATTTTAACAATTGACGTAAGCGAATTGTTAACGGTGAATTGTTGGAAAATAAATAATTTAAGTTTTAAATTTTCAAATTATTAATTTGTTGTTTCTATTTTAATTTCAATTTAATACAAAATTAAATTAATAATATTATAGTGTAACATACATATTATAACTTCTAATATAAATGTGGTGAATTGTTGTAACTTGAAATAAGTTTCAACTTTTCAAAATTAAAACCTATTAATTTTTAGTTTTAACATAAAATTGAAACACCATTTTCTATTTCAATTTAGTTTTATTACATATTAGCTGCATATATAATAATATGATTTCTATACATATTAACGAAATTGTCCACAAACTAGAAAAATGAAGATAAAAGAGAAAAAGTATAGTATTCTTTGCATTTTTGAAGATCATTGATGAATACTTGGAGGTACTAGAGTCTGTTGATTGCAAGAGGTTTAAATAATGCACCAATGGCAATGTATTCAATATCTGTATTTAGTTAGATTAAATTCATATTATAGAAATTCAATTACTACCTATTGACAATCGATCCTATTTTGGTTTTTCAGTATTTCATATTAATATATGGTGGTGTTTTTAGAATAAATATCCCTAGACCTACTGAGAGATTGAATATCAAGTTTGAGAGTGCTCTTATGGGACAAAAAATGAAATAATTGACCATTGAAGGTCAGAATATATCCAATTTAAAGGTTTAAAATAATTGGATTAGCTATGAACCCATATCAAACCTTGTCAGATAAGTGAAACAATTATTTTGGTTGCATGATTAGAAGTCTTTTATGAATTGTTTGAACAGTTTCAAAACATAAAAGCAAACACAACAAGCTATCTATTTCATGAATTGCTTCTCTTTTAATTTAATTGTGCATTTGAGTAGATAATCTTGCTCAAGATGAACGACAGTTTAAGATTGGGGGTCATGAAGATATTATGCTCTCTTACTTTACCCGGTCTTTGAATCAAAAGATCAAGAATTAACAACTTGACTTGAAAAGTACTAGAAGCAAGGGAATTTATGGATGGCTAGCTATTTACAGATCCACAATAGGTTGTAAGTTAAGCAGGAACAAAGGGTTGTCTCTGAGCAACAAATATGAAACACGAAGTTATAAATCACATATTAGTATTGAACACTTGTTTGGTCTTTGTTGGTTTTTGATACCCAATAAATCCAGGCGACGATTTAAAACATTTGTCGGATTTTTTATCAACACCAAAGTGACGGTTCGACTCGGAAACAATTAATGCACCTTTGGAGGGCCTACGTTTGAGTTGGGTTGGTAGATTGGTTAATGTATAGCCCTTTATCTTGGCCTATTATGAGTAAGTGTTGGCCCAAAATTAAACCTAATGCCTATATACACACAAGCCGCGTGTTTTCTCTGTGTGGGTGTGTATTGTTGCAAGAGAGGCAGCCGAGGGAGGAGTGAAAGAGCAGCTTATTTTTAATTATACATTTTGTTTGGATTCACAACTTTTATATACTTTTCAATCACAAATTTCATCAATTTTTCTCAAAATCTATTGAAAATATGATTTTTTTTTTTTTTTTGCTTAGCATATAAAAGAAAGAAAGGAAGTACTCGAACTAACCCAAATCACAAGATTGAACTGATTTCACGTTTTTCCAAGTTCATTTAAATTTTTGTTTGTCATGAGTAATTAGGTTGTCTATTAATCGTATATTCTTCTTGAATATCCTACGATTTGAGACAGGAATATTCTACATTATATTAGAGCATATCAAAGTTTTAGGTTCATATATCATTTGTGAAGAGGCAGATTATTTTTGAAATATAAATAAAATAAGTAATTAAGTTTTGCTTTCTTAGGATTCGTAGTTTCTTTAATGATTGTAAATCATGCTGATAACATAAATAGTCGGATACCTACCCTCCTTATATAAGACTACATTCAGGTCAATTTATTAGTTGTAGTGTCAATATAAAGGATTTTTCTTTTTCTTTTTTTTCTTTTTTTTTTTTTAAACCACAAATTTTTTTCTCTTTAAATAAGATTTAGGTGATCTAACCCACTAATAATAATGTTAGGTGCAACCAATTTAATTATTTACACTTTTTTCCTAAATAGATTTCACTTCGATAAGAAAACTCATCAACAATAACGAATCATAAGCTATCAATAAAAATTCTCTCTCACGATCATGGATTTTCATCGGATGGTACCATTTGAGACACTACTTGTTATTTATCATAAATAGACCAGATGATTGAAACTTTAATCATTCACTTCATCCCTACATTATGCTATAGTCACTTCAAAAAATATATATTTTTAATTTATTTTGAGTTGAGTTTCATATGAAGAGAGTTCAAAACGTTAGTCAGTTTTCTAGTCTATGTAATTGGGAATGCTCCTATTATAGGACGTGGTCATTGTATTCTCAAAAACAAGTACTCACGAAGGACATTGTAGTTTTAAAAGAAAAGAGTCAAACTCGCGGTTTGAAATGACGGATTTCGTAGCATCAACGACGAACATACTATAATTGCTCATAGTACTCATATTCTGAAGTTAGGGGACTTGCATAATGTTCTACATTTCCGTCGCAAAATGAACATTTTGTACCTTAGCTTTTCTATAACTTTATATGAACATTCCTCTTGTACTTGTACAAACTCTCATATCAATAACATATTTGGTTCAGCCATTTGCTTATATAATCGCACTAAAAAGGGTGTGGTCACTGCAACCCCCTTTGCGAGGAGGCACCCCTTCTCCCAAAGTTACGAGGCTATATTGCCGAATTCCTTAGAGAGAGTTGTTCATATTTCTCAACTAATAAATGACTGAAAAATGAGGTTTCAAGTTCAAGTAACATGCAAAAATACACATAATTGTGAAATGAATCAAGTAACCTTAACTGTGAAATGAATCAAGAAATTAGAACAAACTTCATCAAAGGAATCTGTACGTGTGTATATATCATTAATGACATTGTACATAGATATAGCTAATAATCAATTAAATAAAAAATTACATATTCATTTCCTGAATAACTACTCGAGGCGTCTCATAAACAGGCCGGAGTATTCTGTTAATCTATACCATAAGCATAGTAGTTCTCTTCCTGGTGCTGGTTGTACAAATGAACCAAGATAAGCAAATATGTGCATTCTTTCTATGTGGCCTGGGGCTGGGAGTGAAATCCCTGCTTTCACAAATGGCAGTGCACCTCTAAGAATATGCGCTTGTGTAGAAATGTAAAGGCTTAGCCCTAATGAATTCGTAAAATACATCCTGTTTGGAGCTTTCTTGATGACCTTTATTCATCAAAAATGATGCCAGGATCAGTGCCATGACAAGTGATACCATGAGAAGTTAGAAAGAGGAATGTGTCACTGAATTATTGCACATGCACTCTGGGACAGGATATTTCGTCACGTCCCTTCGTACTTTGCTTGTCCTAAGTTCTGGCTGCCCCAAGGAATCTCTGTGCAAATCCATTATAATTTTGTTGAATTCCGCTTCAGGGAGAGAAGAATTCATAAAGTATCGTATCATCTGTCTTTTGTTAGGTGTGATGGTCTTTTTGTGCCCTGCATAGGCCCTCTGCCCCTGTTTCACAAGTTAAATTCGACCAATGCAAAATAAACGATAATGAGTTGATAAGAAGTGATCTTTTGCTAGATGACGGATGCGATACCTGAATTGCATGGCCCATATTTCCACCATGAGACGCCATAAATACATTGCTATTCTCAGAAATTATATGATCGATAGCAGCCATTAATGAAGCTTTCTTTTCAAATGGTTCAAGCTCCCCAGGCAAGGCAAGGTCTTCCTTGTTATAGAAATGAGGAAATTCTCTAGTCAAAGGTTGCAAGGTCTCTTTTCCACCCAATGGAATCCCTCCGGCCCAATAAATTCTTGTACTTTTTGGTGCTCCCAATGATTTCAGCAATCTAAACGCAGAAGACATATCACTCAGACGGAGTCGTCCTATCCTACTAGTTCCATTAATGAGATTTTCGCAATTCAAAAGCTTACCGTGTGACCTCCAAGGCATTTAAGGGGCAGAGGCCTGCAAGTTTTCTATCGTGGTAGGTCATGTTATTTCTTGAAGTCAAGAGCTTCGGCCGTGACTTCCTCTCATTATTTATCATGACATCGTACTCTTGGCTTAGACCAGGAAGACACCCTGTTCTCACCCATACATCCTTCTCCATACGCAGATGAAGAGCCAGATATGGTCCCTTCCTTCTCATCCTCTCAGTAAGTTTGTTCCCAAGTTCTGAGATATGTGGGGCAAATCTTAATGCGTGAAAAGCCACCTACAATTTGAAAGAGAACTCGATTAACGAACTCTAAATTTCAAGAAAATAGCCAAGGATAAATTCCAAAGTTTGTAGGGGTAACAGCTCTCTATGTCAATTGCACCAAGAAGAGTACACCAACTACCTTGCAGCGAAGCTTTTGAAGATCGGAAGGAAGATCCTTGGAAAGCCTGGAATCAAGGCCACGTAAAAGTAATACACCATCCCTTTTAAGCTGCAGGGTTCCAAAAAAGACATACAAATCAAATTCTTCAACTACAAAATACTTCAAAATATCAAAATGAAAGTAAAACAGGCAGACGACAAAAAAAAAAAGCTGTTCAAATACGTCACTCACTTGAATTTGTCAATAATTTTGAGACGTCAATAGATAAAGTTCAACTATGAAATAACAATCTACCAGACAACTACTTTAGATGTTCACCAATAATTTCAAGGTTTTGATGACCAATCCAATCGGATTGGGAGGTCATAAGCAGATAGACATTGATGTCATTGATCATGTATTGAAATTAGCTACCAATGAAGCATCCAGTTCATTTCAATATATTTTAATCCTTACCATTCTGCTTAAGTAACAAGCACTCGAAAACACTAGGCATGTCAATGTAAATTCTTACCCGTTTAAGGTAGCGTGAGCGAATCCATTCAGGAGAAACATGAAGAGGAGTCGTCTTTTCCCTTGTATGCCTTGTCATCAGATGTGTTGAGGGAAGTGATGAAACTATTCGAACATCATTAGCCAAAACATTCTTGAACTGATCCAAATCGAAAATATCAGAAAATTCACTGCAACAATCACAAGAGTAACAGAACAACTTATCAATTTCCTCCACGATATCAAGAACTCAACCATTTTCAGTGAAAACCAGAAATTTTTCATTGATTAAAATGTACCAAAATGACTTAGTTTACTTGAGTGGAAAGATTAAATAACCATTATACGACATGGTCAAATTGAATAAAGATTGTATATGCATGGCTGAAAAATCAAGAAATGGTCAAAAGAAAGAACCTTTCATCGCCCCATATGACATTGACTTGCAAAATAGGAACAACCAGAGAAGCTCCAAGAATTCTTGCAATCACCACAGCATCAACAATTTGATTCCTCTGCTGATTCAGTCCACCAGCAACCACCACCATTAAATACTTGGTCCGATCCTTCATAATTTCATCAGTTTCCTCTCCATATTTTACACTGAAATCCAAACAAGGCCTATACCCCATCCCCTCAGGCTGTTTCCAAAACTCAATTTTATTATCTGTTTCTTCAATTTCCACAAGATTCAGCTGAGAACTTGAGAGCCCAGTTGATAATATTGTCTTTTCTTGAGGAGTAAAATATATGTTCTGTGTCAGAGGCGTTACTGGCTCAAAGTGGAACCACATCTTCAACATACAGAGAAAACAGAGCACAAACATCAAGAAAACCCAGAATCTTGGATTCTTCAAGAAAGGCCTTAGCTTTAAGGAAGAAATGTGCTTTTTCTTGGGAGATTCTAGCAAACACTCGAGTGAAGATTGTGAGATTGAGCTGATAATTTGAGAAGACACTGAAATATAACTCTGGTGTTTCTTCCTGTTGCTCTTTGTCACAGCCATTTAACACACAAAAAAAACACAGTCAGAGCCCTTTAGAGGTAGTACGATGCTATAAACTTCGTTTGGAAGCTCTGGAGAGAGGGTATAGAGCGAGAAAGTGCGGACGGTGGGAACCAGTTATGCCGTTTCTCTCGCTCTCTCTCGTGTAGTTCAAGGTTTCGTAAGAAATGCTTGGGGATATTTATAGTGATTTTGTCTTAAGGGGAACTAAAGGCCAAATTTTTTCACTTTCAAACTTGTTACGTGCATCAAATTGGTGGCTTCGAACGGTACTAGAGAGGGATTAAGAAAGCTAAAACCATATTGAGGAGAGAGCTAAATTAGAGAGATGCTATATGGACAGGGTCTGTCCAATTAGGGGCCGATACTAGAGAGCGATTAAGAAAGCTAAAACCATATTGAGTAGAAAATTTTAGATGAGCTAAATTAGAGAGATGCTATATGGACAGGGCTTGTCCAATTAGGTGTCGACAAGGCGGCCCCTTATTGGTCAATTATCTACATTCGGGTAGGTTCCTATTCAAGAAGATTTCTCCGTTAAATTATACTTGTTTTGTTACTATTGTTGTTTGAAATTTATGGAGTTAAATTATATTAGAGAAAAAAAAAAAAAAGGCAATATGATACGAAGAAGATATACACAACTTATGTTCACATCTAATAATTGAAAGTTATTTTTAATAATCAATTTATAGATAATTATTACTTTAACAATTGATAACTTGAGTGTCCATTAACACTGTCATCTTTATTATCAAATGATTTTAATATTACAAATTTGAAGAAATATTGTATATTATTTGTGAATACTATTAAACGAAGATTATAGAGATTATTAATGGTCTATTGCATCAAGATTTGGTATTTTCTTAAGAAACTTTCAATGTTCATTTCACCAATTTCCACTTTTTTTTTCTTCTTCCTTATGTCATTTGATGAACGAGTGGATCTTATCATTAAGTTCTTAATAAATATTGAAACACTGCAGTTAATAATACTTCTTATATCAATTGATTATAAATTAAGTAAGATTTACATTTGAAAATACATAGGAACACGACAATTAACACTAAAATATGTGTAGGGCGGTATTGAGCTTTCTCAATCCTGAACGACTTTTTCCTTTACACTTATAAACTATATATCAATTTTATCTACAATCGATGTGAGACAACTTCAACAATCTCCCACGTATACATCGGGCTTTGTGGGAGACAAAACAAGTCTCCCATCACATATCGGGCCCTGCGATAGACCAAACTCATCTCCCCCTCACACAACAGGGCCTGCAGGAGATCAAATCCGTTTCCTTTCACATAAACCCGTATCTTCGTGACTTTTGGATCGGAGACTTGTTGATAAATCAAATTCTGATACCCGTGTTGGATGGTATTGTGTCTTTTCAACCTTAAAAGCTAGTTTAAGATGTGAAACTTTTCCTCACACTAGTGAACTAAATATCAACCTCATCCATAATCGATGCGGGACAACTTCAACAATATGTACTTCTGAACAAAATTTAGTTGTACTAAAAATTGAGGGAGAAATATAAAAAAAANAAAAAAAATAATCTAAAAAGGGATTGAATATTAGCTGAATTGAGTAGGACATCACTCTGTTGTAAACATTTTTATTTTCAAAAAATATAAATCAATTACTTTTCAATATTTTTAAAAAGTAAAAGCTAAATTATTTTTAAATAGTAATTATTTGATTAGTATACAAAGTTGGGAGATAAAGTTGATGTGGTTTACAATCTCGGAATTCCAAGCAGAAAGCTGTCCATAGTGACCAAACCAGCTGTCGATTAAACAGAAGACAGCCTGTGTTCTATTTTATTTTGCTTACACCAAACTCCAATTATCTCCAAAAAAAAATAAAAATAAAAAAATAATAAAAAAATAAAAAAATGTGTTTTCAAGTTTAATAAAAGTTAACAATAGGGTGTATTAAAGAAATTATTATATATTCGAGGTATATTCTAGACCAAAATTATCGACATAGCATAGCATGAAGTCGAAATTTATTCGTTTTGAATTATATGTATATATCGTTAAACTTATTTCGTTATTTTTAATAATTTGTTATAGTTTTAGCATTATAAGAAGTTTTGGGATCAAAAATATATTTTTGCGTACGATTATATATAACAATCATGCTTGGTGGTGTACACCAAGTTTGACAATTTGCTTCGTCAATTAAAAAAAAAAAAACTAATTTGCTCGTCCACCCATATTTTGAAAACAAAAAGAATGTAAGTGTCAAAGTCAACAACTAATTTTAAATATAAATTTTATGGGATCCACAATTTTTTGACAAAATATTTCAACAATTTTTATCAAAATCTATTAAGAATTTAATTTTAATCTCCACTAAACAAGAACTATAACATAATAGATCCAGATGGCAAGATAGTTTACACGCTGGCATATTTTCCAACGTGGCGGATTTGCCTTCTGATTACCATGGCACCCAAAAGAGAATGTTCCATTGTGGGTCCCGCAAGGAATATGCTTACTCCATATTTGTACAAAAAATCGGCCCGCAATCGGGTGGGTCTGTTTGGTTTTGACATTTTTTTATCCCAAATTCGAGAATTTGCCTAACTTGCGATTGCATTTTGTACAAGAAAAATGAGAAATGTCATCATCTTCAGCCCATTTGTTTTTCATTTTTTCTTCATTAAAATGAAAAATATGATCATTATCCATTATATCAAATTATCAAATTTGAATTTCTATCCCTTGTATGGGATTCATAATGACTATATTTTTCATTTTCATTTTTACATTAATGTGTACCAAACGATGCCTCAGTATAATTTGCTGATAGAAGTTAGCCAAAACTAAAACAAAATAAAAGTTATTTATTAGCGATCCGTACCACTCCTTTTTATTTTTATTAAATACAATTTGAATCATATTTATAAATATAATTAATTAAAAAACATTATGATAAAGGAAGATATTTTAATCCCACTTCGTCTCTTAAAACTCCTCAATGAGACTTGTCTCCTAGGACCTAGTTAAATCCGTTGTTATCTCTGAAGAAATATTGTCATTAAGTTTAGATAAAATATAGAAGTATAAACATCTCGACAATGTATTTATAAAAAATTATCACGTGTTAAAGGTTTAAGAATCTGACATACTAATGAATGAACATGTTACACATTTAGAAAAATTATATATATCCTTTCTACATAAATTAGTTAAGGGATGATCGTTAGTGAAAAAATTACATAGATAAAAGTTTGTTAGATTATTTTTATCTATTTCTACATGCTTGATTATGTCAAACTTTCAAATTAATTGATCATGGGGAGATAGAATTTGTAACCTCCCTCGCTAGCCTACAACGTGGTATAAAAATGATTTATCCAAATTAGTTATAAATTAGTAAAAATAAAAGTTTAGAGTGAAAATGATTTAATAAGCACTTGCGCTCAAATTTATGTTAAACATCAATGATATTATACATCAATCAATTGATAAATAATAAATTTAATTCAAATATTCAGACTTATCATAAACTTTTTTATTAATGAATCTATAAGCAGCATAATCAGCGAAGTAATCATTCCTCACGTTTAGATGTCAATTAAGTGAGCCTCTTTTCCTTGGTTATTTTCCTTTCCATTTAATTATTTATTTTACGAACGGTAGACAGCATGTGACCTATTGTATTTTGCTTAACAAACTCCAATTATCATTTTTTTAATTTTGTGTTTATATATAATTTCTTGACCTCATATTTTTTCAGGGGAGATGTGGCCAACATATTTGGGTCCTCTGGAGTCGACGTAAACTTTTAGTCTTGCAACTAGGACAAATCATTAAAGTATGTGGTCAATCTCCGCAGTGGTAGAGGCGGCTGTGAGTACTTCGACGATTAAGTCAATTTACATCAGGGTATGTATTTGAGTGTGGCATATGTTTAAGACATGAGCCACTTAAATTTAAAAAAAAATGAATAATTATAGAGAGTAAAGAGAGATTGTAAAATTTGTATGTTGAGAGCATGAACTTGTATTATCTTTAAATGAAACAATGTAGGAGTTTTTCTAGTAGAAAGGGAGGAGTAAAAATCGTTGGATGGATCCCATGTTGAAACACCTTGTCATAGGCATCAATTTGCCTAATAACTTAAATGGGAATGTGTCTTTTAAAAGAAAAAGGCTTGCTTATTTGGTACGGAAATGTAGGATCATGAGAAATGTCATAATGTATAATATAATTGGTTAGGTGAAGTTAGCTCAGACTAGTGACAGGAGAATGACAGTTTTGACTTGAGATGGCCTTTCAGAATTTTCATATAAAAAGCAAATAAATATCATGATTTTATTTGATGTACTTCTTCTTGAATTTCTTATCCCCCCTCGCCCC
>NC_036257.1:3779860-3781472 GCF_002742605.1 Olea europaea var. sylvestris | reverse complement strand
CAGAATTTTCATATAAAAAGCAAATAAATATCATGATTTTATTTGATGTACTTCTTCTTGAATTTCTTATCCCCCCTCGCCCCGCAACAACGAAAAAAAAATGGAAAAAAGAAAAAAAAGAAGTTAGTAATACATATCAAATATTAGATATGATACTACTTTTAGGTAATATGATTTGAAATTTATAATCTTGAAAAAATTTTGCCAAGTCGAACCAGCTTAGCTTGCATTGAGTCGACTTGGCCGGCCTACCGAGCCTGATAATTTTCTCTTTTCTTAAGAAAAATCTAAGTCATCTTCTAAAGCATCAAAATAAAAACTAAGAAAGTTCTCCTGTTATGTTTCTATAATTAGAGTCTTTCCTTCAGTGGTTTATTGATCCTAATTTGTAAGATAATCATGGACTCTCTTGGAAGTGATATTTGGGGATCCTTCGTTATCTCATTCAGTGTTAATATTTTGGGTGTGCTTGGTAGTTTATTTTCTATGAGGGATTCTATATGATTGCACAAATTTTTCGTTTATTAATTTGAATATATATATCTTTGACAGTCCATAATTTTTCTTTAGGTTGTGATTTTTCTATGTAAATCTTTTGTGTTGTATTCTCATATATTATTAACTGGCTTCTCAATAAAGCCTTTAAACAATAATCATGTGGATAAATCAAGGACTTGGTCTTAATTTTCAAGTGGTATTAGAGAGTTAGATCGTGCAGAGTGGAGCATAGTAAATATATGTTAGTGGCGTGGAGAAATTTGACAGGGGAATTGATTTTGGCTTGTGCGATTTACAAGTGATTAACCCATGTTACATAGACAATATGGACCCCCTAAGAAAAAAATGTCCAAAAAGGTAAACAAGGTTCGACTAATTGCTAAAAATTAGTACAAGAAGATAATGATTATGTTGTAGAAGTGTGTTCTTTTCTCCATGAGAGGCAGGAATATTCTTTGAGAAGGATATTGTCATACTTAGAACATGTATATGACCATCAAGTTATTATAATAGAAGATGTGTTATTGTTAGCGGGTCCACAAAATTGCAAACAGGCATTGATTCGGCATTCATGCAGGGTGTGTGATGAAATTAATGTTGATATCTAATGATTTTTTGGAGGAGTCAAACATATGGCTTGCACCATAATTTCCAGCAAGGTTGTTCGACATGATCCAATTTGAAATTTTTAGAATTGGTTGATTCTAATGTATATAATTTTTATGATGTGATTATGGTAATTCTCTGCTTTGAAAATTGTGGTCGTATAAGAAAAAGTTTACCAAAGTTTTTCAAGTGGAGTTACCAAGAAGGTGGAAGAGACAAAACTATAGCGACGGTAAATTATTCAAATTGGAGGAAACATGGAAGAATGTCTATTTGGAGACCTTAGACAATTCAAACTCAAGGTGGAAAACACTTAAAGTTTCGATTTAATATTGTCTAATATATATATATATATATATATATACACACACACACACACACACGCACGCACGGATTTGATCTACTAAGCACTGTGCTTAGGTGGCACAATAACTACCCCTCCATGTATTGTGCCACCTAAGCAGGTGCTTAGGAGATCGTTACTCTGTGTGTGTGTGTGTGTGTGTGT
>NC_036257.1:3778597-3779848 GCF_002742605.1 Olea europaea var. sylvestris | reverse complement strand
AAAAAAAAAAAAATATATATATATATATACACACACACATCGACTACTACTTATGTCCAAGAAGTTTTACAAACAATAATGGACTAATTAACGAACTCATGATAATGGATTCATGAGTACGCTAATACCTAATTTCACACTAAACAAAGATTCATCAATACATCGGCGACTTTATCACATACAACAATAACTAACGATTTTAGTGTTTTTGACATGCATAGGACAAAATAATGTGTTTTGCGTCTGTAGCACGCCTTTTGCACTAAGCCACTGCCACTTTCATTCTATTATTTTGATTTCAATCACTTATCAAGAAACTATGCAATTATTAATCTTTGAATGCAGAGGTTGCTTAGAGTCCTACTTTTTTTGTTACCAATTCCCTATCATTAATAGTCAAAGGTTTGATTACATAATTGCTCGGGAGACTTGGATTTTTTTTAGTTTTTGCCAAATTAAATCATTTTTTTAAATTATTTATTTCGCATGTATAAATATAAAAATTTCGAACCGATCAACTCCAATTTGATATATGAATGCCAAATAAGAGACGATCACTAAATCGTTCGTCCAAATTCTTAATTATGTAATAAGGAATTTCACTACCGTAGAACAATAAGAATTATTTGTTAAAAAGTTGTTGGTATAGTACATCCAATAATGAGCAGTAAAATGAAAAGAAAAATAGCTTTAGTCATATTTAACTACATGTTTGAGCCCTGTTTTTGGAGAAGAATGCATTTTGAAACGGTAAATTGATGGAGAATATGTGGTTTAAAAAAAAAATTTGAATTTGCGTGTAATATTATTATATTGAAAAATGTGTGGTGAAAAGAAGAGAAAAAAACGTATTTTAAAAAAACTGGGAATCAAAGAAGGGCTAAATAAGTGTTCAACCTTTAATAGTGTGTTTAATATGTTATCTAAGGCCCTGTTCTCTTTACCGTTTTCGGGTCGTTTTCTGTTTTCGATTTTTCAAAACGGTGAAAACGTGTTCTCTTTCCCGTTTTCGAAAACGAATTTTCGAAAACGTTTTCGAAAACGAATTTTCGAAAACGTTTTCGAAAACGAAAAAAATTTGTGAAGAAAACACAAAACGACTTTTTTGTCGTTTTGGGCGTTTTCAGTGTAAAACTTGAAAAAATTGAAAACGCGGGAAACACTTTTTTTTTTTTTTTTTTTTTTTGGGGGGGGGGGGGGGGTTTTTAAAAGTTTTAAAAAAAAAAAAAAAATAAAAAAAAAAAAATTTTT